>NW_027038194.1:0-27099 GCF_034236695.1 Oncorhynchus nerka | reverse complement strand
GAATAAGATACTTCAAATGATAAAGAAATGTGTGTTTCAATGTACAGAGGATTTATAGCTTATGTTATTCTGGTAAAGGGCTGCGGTATTGTTTCACTCCCGTCCCTGGTCGTTCATTGATCTGTTTGAGTCATTGATTGGCCAGAGAGTCCAATCACTTGGGATTTCAGGTCTCAATCGGTCTTTGATTAAAGAACAAGAATGAAAGCAAACAAACAGAGGCAGCAGGTGTTGAGTGTTGGAGCTGGAAACAACTGGCATAACATCACCAAGTATTTACATGGTTATTTGATGGGGGGAAAATAAACTAACCAAACATATGTTTCCATGTACGGAAGCTATAGTCTGGTGTTTGTCACTTAATTGATCCATTTGAATCATCCATTGTCCAATCAGCAGGTTGCTCAGGTATCAATCAGTCTCTGATAGAAACACAATGATGAGAGCAAACAATCCTAGAGGAATGGAGTAAATGTATCCTTTCCAAAACAAAATGGCCTCTCTTTGGATCTCCTCTACAATGTGCCCTCCTCTTCTTCTCCATCCCATAATAGTAGTTAAAACAACATGGCCCTCACCAACTGACAGAACTCCATGACCAGCAGGAAGGGAATGCTCTCGCTGCATTGGCCAAAACACTGAAGGATGTTGGGATGTTGGAGACTCCTGAAGGCAAGGAAATAGAGAGGGAGAGAGAGGGGGGAGGGAGAGGGGGAGAGAGAGAGGGAGGGAGGAGAGGAGGGAGAGAGGGGAGAGAGAGGGGAGGGAGAGAGGGGAGAGAGAGGGAGAGAGAGGGGGAGGGAGAGGGGAGAGAGAGGGGGAGGGAGGGGAGAGAGAGAGGGGAGCGGGAGAGGAGAGGAGGAGGGAGAGAGGGGAGAGAGAGGGGGAGGGAGAGAGGGAGAGAGAGGGGGAGGGAGAGAGGGAGAGAGAGGGAGAGAGAGGGGAGAGAGAGAGGAGGGAGGGGGGAAAGAGAGAGGGGGAGAGAGAGTGGGGAGAGAGGGGAGGGAGGGAGGAGAGAGAGGGGAGAGGGGGAGGGAGAGGGGGAGAGAGAGGGGGAGGGAGAGAGAAAGATGATGAAACGAGAGAGGCAATGCAGCAGAGGATATGCAATTAAAGTGAGCGAGGGAGAGGGGATAACATCTGGGCACATTTATTTGTGTAGGTTTACTTAGGTGGGTTTTGTTAGTGAGAAAGTGGAGAGGACGAAAGAAAACAGACAGAGCTAGAGAGGGGGAGAGGATGATAGAAAACAGACAGAACTAGAGAGAGGGGAGAGGATGATAGAAAACAGACAGAACTAGAGAGAGGGGGAGAGGATGAAAGAAAACAGACAGAACTAGAGAGAGGGGAGAGGATGATAGAAAACAGACAGAACTAGAGAGAGGGGAGAGGATGATAGAAAACAGACAGAACTAGAGAGAGGGGGAGAGGATGAAAGAAAACAGACAGAACTAGAGAGAGGGGGAGAGGATGATAGAAAACAGACAGAACTAGAGAGAGGGGGAGAGGATGATAGAAAACAGACAGAACTAGAGAGAGGGGGAGAGGATGAAAGAAAACAGACAGAACTAGAGAGAGGGGGAGAGGATGATAGAAAACAGACAGAACTAGAGAGAGGGGGAGAGGATGATAGAAAACAGACAGAACTAGAGAGAGGGGGAGAGGATGAAAGAAAACAGACAGAACTAGAGAGAGGGGAGAGGATGAAAGAAAACAGACAGAACTAGAGAGAGGGGAGAGGATGAAAGAAAACAGACAGAACTAGAGAGAGGGGGAGAGGATGATAGAAAACAGACAGAACTAGAGAGAGGGGAGAGGATGATAGAAAACAGACAGAACTAGAGAGAGGGGGAGAGGATGAAAGAAAACAGACAGAACTAGAGAGAGGGGGAGAGGATGAAAGAAAACAGACAGAGCTAGAGAGAGGGGAGAGGATGATAGAAAACAGACAGAACTAGAGAGAGGGGGAGAGGATGATAGAAAACAGACAGAACTAGAGAGAGGGGAGAGGACGATAGAAAACAGACAGAACTAGAGAGAGGGGGAGAGGATGATAGAAAACAGACAGAACTAGAGAGGGGGAGAGGACGATAGAAAACAGACAGAACTTGAGAGAGGGGAGCGAGAGAGATGACAGAGAAACATGTGTTTCTATATGTGACAGAGAAAGAGGCAACTGTAAGTGTGTATAAGAGAGAGCGAGAGATAGAGAGAGATGGCGGGCCAAGTGTCATTTTAATCTAAGTTGAGCATAATAAACAGGTCAGACCAGTAGTCATCTGTCACTCCATGTTACAGTTCTAACACTGCACCACTTGTATGCAGCATGCAGTCTCTAACTACCAGCATCTCAATATAACACACGACAATTAAACACACCTACTGATGTGACTTGGTCCATGTAGATCTTTTTCAAACAGCACCAAATCAACCAGAGTGAAATACAGGTTGGGAGTTAACTGTGAAGTTAATCCCAATAACTGTAATTTATATACACTGAATGAACAAAACATTAGGAACACCTGCTCGTAACATGACAGACAGACCAGGTGAATCCAGGTGAAAGCTATGATCCTTTATTGATGTCACTTATTAAATCCACTTCAATCAGTGTAGATGAAGGGGAGAGACAAGTTAAAGAAGGATTATTAAACCTTCAGACAATCGAGACATGGATTGTGTATGTGTGCCATTCAGAGGGTGAGTGGGCAAGACACAAGATTTAAGTGCCTTTGACTGGGGAATGGTAGTAGGTGTCAGGCACACTAGTTTGAGTGTGTCAAGAACTGCATAGCTGCTGGGTTTTTCACACTCAACAATTTCCCGTGTGTATCAAGAATGGTCCCCCACCCAAAGGAAAATCCAGCCAACTTGATACAACTGTGGGAAGCATTGGAGTCAACATGGGCCAGCATGTGGAAAGCTTTTGACACCTTGTAGAGTCCATACCCTGACTTGAGGCTGTTCTGAGGGAAAAAGAGGGTGCAACTCAGTATTCGGTAAGTGTTCCTAATGTTTTGTACACTCAGGAAACCACAAAAACAAATAACTTAACTAAAAGTGTCTGATGACACAAAATGTCAGTTTCTCTGACCTGTATGGCTCAGACTCAGCCAAGAACTTCCTCTGCTCCAGAGGGCTGGCACTGACCCGCAACTCCTTCACCACGGCCTGGGAGGAGCTGCAGTCACACAGCACCTCCGCTAGGATCACCTGAGGGAGGGAGAGAGAGAGGGAAGGAGGGAGAGAGAGAGAGGGGGGGGGAGGAGAGCGAGAGAGGGAGAAGGAGGTAAGGAGAAAGAGAGATGTGGGACAGACAGGAGAGAGAGAGAGAGAGAGAGAGAGAGAGAGAGAGATAGAGGGAAAATTAGGTAAGGAGAAAGAGAGATGTGGGACAGACAGGAGAGAGACAGAGAGAGAGAGAGAGAGAGAGAGAGAGAGAGAGAGAGAGAGAGAGCGAGAGATAGAGGGAAAATGAGGTAAGGAGAAAGAGAGATGTGGGACAGACAGGAGAGAGATAGAGAGGAGGGAGAGAGGAGAGAGAGAGAGGGAAAAGGAGGTAAGGAAAAAGAGAGATGTGGGACAGACAGGAGAGAGATGGAGAGAGAGGAGAGGAAAGGAGAGGGAGAGAGGTAGGGGAGAGAGGGGGAAAGAGAGGAGAAGGAAGGAGAGAGAGGGAGAGAAGAGAGGGAAAGAGAGAGAGAGAGAGATCAGAAATATAAAATCAAATCAAATCAAATTTTATTTGTCACATACACATGGTTAGCAGATGTTAGTGCGAGTGTAGCGAAATGCTTGTGCTTCTAGTTCCGACAATGCAGTAATAACCAACAAGTAATCTAGCTAACAATTCCAAAACTACTACCTTATAGACACAAGTGTAAGGGGATAAAGAATATGTACATAAAGATATATGAATGAGTGATGGTACAGAGCGGCATAGGCAAGATACAGTAGATGGTATTGAGTACAGTATATACATATGAGATGAGTATGTAAACAAAGTGGCATAGTTAAAGTGGCTAGTGATACATGTATTACATAGAGAGATAGAGAGGAGGGAGAGAGAGGAGAGGAAAGGAGAGGGAGAGAGGTAGGGGAGTATATATAGTGGTGTAGGAAGAAGACATAACTCATGAGAGCTGGTAGGAAGCCAATATTAGATTTACTGAGAAGCTGTTAAAAGGATGTGTCTTTTAGAGGAAACATGGGGTTGAGAGACATTTGGAAGAACTGCCAGATCCAGCTACCACCATTACATGATGACGTCACAACTGAGGGTGGAGGTATGAGTTGGTGATCTCACCTTTCCAAACCAGCCATTTCCTATTTCCTGAAGGTAGTTGAGAGTGTGCCTACGGAAGTACTTCGACTTAGAGTCTTTAGAGACAGAATAGAGGAGATGAAAAGAGAAAGACACATGATTTGTGGTTTTCTGATATCCATCAAGTTTGCTAATATTCATGTGCTATATACTGACATCTGCTCCAGCTACAGAGAGTCTGCCTTAGTTACCTGAGCCATCCTGCAGGGCGAGGCAGTTAGCCCTGTCCCTGAGTGGGAGGGTGTAGACCTCCGGGAGGGAGGGGCAAGAGGACAGACTGTCCTCCTGGGCGGGGCTAGAACCCCCAGAACACTCCTCCCCCCTCTGCATTGTCAAACTCCTGATTTGACAGGAAAGAACAGAGGAAGCGTAGAAGCTTTAGAGATATTGTAAGTTTGAAAAGCAGTGATCACCAACCTGGTCCCGGGAGATACAGGGTTTGCAGGTTTTCGTTCCAGCCCAGCACCAACACACCTGATTCAGCTTATTAAACTCTTGTTTATTACCGTAGTTGATTAGTTGAATCCGGTGTGTTAGTTCTGGCCTGTCCTGGAACAAAACCCTACACACCTGAAGCTCTCCAGGATGAGGGTTGGTGACCGCTTTTTCTAGTGGGTGTGTCAATACCCTAAAGTGGTTTACGTTTCTAAAGAAATTGGGCAAGTGTAAACAAATAACTGGTGGGCAGACACCATATTACTTTCCCCTTGTTGCCTGTGTTTTCACATCAGTTAAGATGAAGGAGGGGAGCCACTTTAGATAATTGAGATGCACCCAGTGTGCTGGCTGAAATGTCACAAAGAAAGACCGATCTGGATTTAATATGAGGAAATCTATTAAATGTAAACAGACCCTAAGCTTTCTGGTTCATGCAACATCTGTAATACTTCTGGTAAAATGTGGTGCTGCACATGCAGCCAAAGAAACAATTAACCATCCAAAGTTGACAGATTCAAAGACAATAGATTCATAGAGGGTTTGAATTATGTGGATGCCCACCGCCCCTGTGGTGCTGGGCCCTTCCATGACAAATCAGGACATTCCCATATGCTTTAACATTGTTACAGCCCTCAATGTTTAGAGTTTCCCTAAGGGCCAATGTGTAATATGATGCCTATATCTATTGATCTACAGTCGTGGCCAAAAGTTTTGAGAATGACACAAATATTAATTTCCACAAAGTTTGCTGCTTCAGTGTCTTTAGATATTTTTGTCAGATGTTACTATGGAATACTGAAGTATAATTACAAGCATTTCATAAGTGTCAAAGGCTTTTATTGACAATTACATGAAGTTGATGCAAAGAGTCAATATTTGCAACCCCACACATGAATGGTCTCAGGATGCTTTACTGTTGGCATGACACAGGACTGATGGTAGCGCTCACCTTGTCTTCTCCGGAGAAGCTTTTTTCCGGATTCCCCAAACAATCGGAAAGGAGATTCATCAGAGATAATGACTTTACCCCAGGCCTCAGCAGTCCAATCCCTGTACCTTTTGCAGAATATCAGTCTCTCCCTGATGTTTTGTCTGGAGAGAAGTGGCTTCTTTGCTGCCCTTCTTGACACCAGGCCATCCTCCAAAAGTCTTTGCCTCACTGTGCGTGCAGATGCACTCACACCTGCCTGCTGCCATTCCTGAGCAAGCTCTGTACTGGTGGTGCCCCGATCCCGCAGCTGAATCAACTTTAGGAGACGGTCCTGGCGCTTGCTGGACTTTCTTGGGCGCCCTGAAGCCTTCTTCACAACAATTGAACTGCTCTCCTTGAAGTTCTTGAGGATCCAATACATGGTTGATTTAGGTGCAATCTTACTGGCAGCAATATCCTTGCCTGTGAAGCCCTTTTTGTGCAAAGCAATGATGACGGCACGTGTTTCCTTGAAGGTAACCATGGTTGACAGAGGAAGAACAATGATTCCAAGCAACACCCTCCTTTTGAAGCTTCCAGTCTGTTATTCGAACTCAATCAGCATGACAGAGTGATCTGCAGCCTTGTCCTCGTCAACACTCACACCTGTGTTAAAGTGAGAATCACTGACATGATGTCAGCTGGTCCTTTTGTGGCAGGGCTGAAATGTAGTGGAAATGTTTTTGGGGGATTCAGTTCATTTGCATGGCAAAGAGGGACTTTGCAATTAATCTGATCACTCTTCATAACATTCTGGAGTATATGCAAATTGCCATCATACAAACTGAGGCAGCAGACTTTGTGAAAATTAATATTTGTGTCATTCTCAAAGCTTTTGGCCTCGACTGTACACAACATGCATGCAGACAGCGCAACACAATAGACAAGACGTGTGAATAAGTCTCTTACATGATGGAGACTTACATTGAATCCCACTCCTCCCTTCTTACAGCACAGACAGGTGAAGAGCAGTAAAACAAAGGAGACGAGCCCCGAGCAAGAGATGAGGATGACGACGTAGGGCGGAGAAGAGAGAGACGCAGCCCTGGATTGAGAGACTGAGATATGGCGGGAGAGAAAAGGAGGAGAGGAAAAGGTTAATACGGTTAATCGGCCAGGTAGTACTTCCTGAAGGAAACACACAGTTGTTAGGTTGAAGTGTTGGTGAGTGGATGAGTGAGTGGGGGAAAGAGAGGCTTCAGAGAATTGGGTTGAAAAGGGTCAAAGTCATTGTTACATATTGAGATTGAGGAGGAAAACCGTTGGAAATGTTTCAATAGAGGAACGTTTGAGACAAAGCGGAGGATCCCCAATGAACAACTGTCATTGGAGTTTTGGGAGAAGCAGGAAAAGGAAATCAACTTTGGAGGAAAGTCAGGAAACCATCTTCGGAATCAATAAAAGAGAGGAGAGATCAGAATTAAAGTTAAAATCAGGGAAGTCTACCATTCCAGTTAGGAAAGAGGGGAGGAGGGAGGGGGTACCAAAAAACAACATTCCTTCCAGGAAACACAGTTGAAAAGCAGGGAGGGGTGGCGTTGTCATTTTGGGGAAATTGCTACCGGGGAGGGTTGGAAAATTGGAAAAGAATCACTCAAATCAGGGAGGTTGGCTACCTAGGTGAGAAGGAGGAGTTTGGGGCGTTTTTAATATATTTGTACCTCAACTTGGCCGTTTGTGAGGAGCGAACCATCTGTGAAAAACAGAAGGGGAGTGCAGGGTGGTTAAAAACCCTTCACAACAGTAGGCTACTACTTGTTTGTTGTATCTTTAAACATTAAACCCTCAAATCAAAACCAGCATCACCACAATCAAAAATGCATATTTATAAATGAACTTGTTGTCAATATTATTTTGTTTTTCCCCATATACAATGTTACAAAAACATACTCCAACCTCCAGATGTTGAACCTCATGAGTACACATACTTTGTCAATACACTTGCAGGTTAAGTGCCAATTCCCAGTACAGTACTTATGAATATCAGCCACGAGTGTAGAGCATTTTTCAGTGTCATTGGAGACAGAAAATGCAGTACTAGAACTACTCTGTTCTCCTGCTCATCCTATTCCATCATGCCTGTATTCATCACTACTAGAATATTGACTCACTATTACGACACAGTAATGAATAAATACAAAAACAAATATCTCGTTTCCCCATCCATTTCTGAAATAAATGATTACTGAAAGCATGGCGTGAAGATGCATCAACAGTCAATAATAGTCCAAACAAAAAAGGCTTTAATTGATGTTTACCCTATTGGTAGATCAATGTGTAAGCTGCTGTGATGAACCATTTTGGCACATCACTCTCCTCTGCCTCCCCTCTAGACAGTACACAAATCTCACAGAGACGTCCAATAACACACTGAGGAATCCAATCACAAATGGGCTTTTCTGATCAATGGAATATTTTCATGAGATCATTCATGAGTGGAAAATGCAAGTTACCCGTAAAAATACATTTATGAGCACTTTGAGCACTGCTTTAAAATACATAAATAACATCATGAAGACATGAACATTGTAATTAGCATTAAGGATGTCTTGAGATCATATGTGGTATGATTCCATCCTCCAACAGCTTTTTATAAGAAATAAAACACTCAAACCTCTACGAAGGCCTAAAAACGCAGCAGTCAATGTATTCTAACACATTCAAGAGTGACGTGTACATTCTAAGTAAGAAAAGCTACTAAAAATCATGAGTATGAATTTGAGAAAGATACATGAATTATTGGCTCATCATAAATGTGTCATCTGCAGCCTATGCAAGCCTATGGCCTGGCAGTAGAATTACATTGGAAACTGTTCAAATAGGAAAAACATGTTGGCCTATGTGAAATTCAAACTCTTTCACATAAGTCTATTTTAGAATACAATAATATTTAATGTAGCCTATCCATCGGCAGTATAGACGCACAATTCCTGGGCAATTCTATTATTCTATCCCTAGACAGCTGTCCAGAGATACACTGCATATAAATAGGTACACATAGCAGGGGCCTATTCCACCAGCTCCAGTTTACGGCTCTCATCAAAACAATACACCAGAACACCATGACTGCAAACGACAATACACAAACAAAACACTGCGATACCTAATAAAGGAGGACAAAATAAAACGGATTTTGTGGATTTTAAATGGAAATTCAAAGATTTTTATCATTAAACCCAAGTGGGACAATATAGATTTGATATACACATGAATAATACAGTGGCGATTTAATTTAATATTCATTGGGTGAATTTCCGTTTTGACATGCCATCGAGGCTATTGATAAATATCACCGAAATAGGGTCGCAGATCCTACCGAATTCTCCCGGCTACTTGATGATAATAATGTGGCCATTGTCTTTCTGATTTCATCCCCAGTGTTATAAAGGCACATTGCCTACCATAGCCTAATCATATCAGTTTAGAAATATACAATATATCGTATTATTGTTGAGGCTGTGTCAGTGTGTTTTGGCCGTAATATTTCCGAGTACCTATTCATAACCCTCTCATCTATCCCCTCTTCCACCTCCCCTCTCTTCTTTCTCCCAGCGTCAATATCATTCCAGCTCACCGACACCACTCACCTTCTCTCTGCGGGGCTCCAAGGGCTCTCTCCGGGTTGAAGTACGACAACATCCCCGCCAGCACTATCACCCAGCAGTGTCGTCGCATCGTCGCGGGATCCACCACAGCACAATCATTCGAGCGACGCTTTCGGTCTTCTCCTTCTCTCCGCTACCGTATACTGGTCTGGCGCTGTCTTCCCCCGCTAATAAAGAACGTCTCCTTGTTGTTGTGTTCCCCTCCTCCGTTTGATCCCCCTCTCCTAGGTCCGCTACTAAACACCGTGTAAGAGACGCTCTTTGTGCATCCCGTCCTGCCAACCCAACCCATCAAATCCAGAACCGTTACATCAGTGGTCTCTCCACAAAAACGGCGACGAAAACAACAAATAACCCCAATGAGGTCAAACCATCCGCTATTTTCCCCCGTTTCGGCTCTTTCCCTCCGACACCAGTATGAGGGCGACTGTTGTATTTATCTCCCGTTAAACATCCGCTACGTCAGACAAAAGTGAGCTTGCATTATCATGGTTCGCCCGTGGTTTCATGCGAGTGCGTCTGTCTCGCTTCTACACTCTGTCTCGGGCCCGTTTTATTTCGCGGTGCTGTGCGTCTGTGTGCACCTGCTAGACAATTGAATGTATTATACTGCCGCAACTCTGTTTTGTAGCACAATCTATTGAAATTGCTATATTCAAATGTTTTAGGTTAATCATTCGGGTGGTGCATGGATATGAGGTATGTATAAAATAAGCAAAATAACGGAGAACACAGGATTTTGTTATTTGGCAGGCCTAACATTTTTATTGAATTAATTGAAATGGAAAATGTGCAATAATAGTTGGGCCAACCACCGTAAACTCTGTCTACATCAGATAGTTAAATAGAACAGATGCATGTACACACACACCTCCTAAATTGGCACATGCTATTATCAGAAACAAAAAAGACTTGACAGACTTGAATTGACACAATTATAATTGTGACACAATGTTGCCATCAATAGTAAAACATCAAACACACTCCAACTTGAACAGTGGTCTTGTGTTGTGGAGCAAAATGATCTCTGTATTGTCTCACACTTGAGCAGGGTGCCAGACAGACTCCAACACTACACTCAGCTGTCCCAAATCTCTTGATTGGTTTCCTTTCTTTTTCTACCTCATTAGAAATAGCATTGTTCATTCAATGACAACAAACATTAATGAGTCTGCTTAGGATACAACTGAATAACCTTCCAGGCTCTCTAGTCCTTGTCGAAGTCTTCGGCGTCTTTCACATACTAATAAATGTATCTTGAATGCCTCAATGTTCTCTGTCCGTTGCCCAAACAATGAGACTGCATGATGTAGGACTTCAAAAGATGCCATCTCTCCCAGGCATTAGGTCTTTCCTGCCTCTTGCGGGCCAGCTCTGGGGAAATAAGCACTGTTGTACGGCATTCCCTCTCCTCTGTCTCCTTGAGTCGCTCCTTCTCTTTCCCTGTTCCATTCTTCTGGTCCAGCAGGGCCTGGGCTCTCCTCTTCTCCTCCGCCTCTCTCTGCAGTCGCTCCGCTCGCAACCTTTCAATAGAGCTAAGAAAGAGAGAAGAGGTGGTTACCATCAACCATACATGAACATCCAGAGGCTCAGTACACTTGGTTGTGCTCTAGTCCACTTGGCTCCAGTGTACTTGGTCTCTTGGATATGCATCAAGTGGAGTTGAAACAATAACAAAGTGCCACACCCCACCGTCATAAAAGCTGAAGAAATGGAACTACTCAAAATGATAGACAGAGCTATGGATGCAAGGGACTGACCATACACAAAATGATAGACAGAGCTATGGATGCAAGGACTGACCATACACAAAATGATAGACAGAGCTATGGATGCAAGGACTGACCATACACAAAAATGATAGACAGAGCTATGGATGCAAGGACTGACCATACACAAAATGATAGACAGAGCTATGGATGCAAGGACTGACCATACAAAAAATGATAGACAGAGCTATGGATGCAAGGACTGACCATACAAAAATGATAGACAGAGCTATGGATGCAAGACTGACCATACACAAAATGATAGACAGAGCTATGGATGCAAGGACTGACCATACACAAAATGATAGACAGAGCTATGGATGCAAGGACTGACCATACACAAAATGATAGACAGAGCTATGGATGCAAGGACTGACCATACACAAAATGATAGACAGAGCTATGGATGCAAGGACTGACCATACACAAAATGATAGTTATAACAAAGTTGGGGCAATATAGTATTTGTTTACATATACTTGGTTTGCAAAACAGAGTTCTGATGTGGTATGACAGTTAAATGAAGCTAATGAGGCATTTATAACTTATATTCTTTAAGAATGATTTGGTACCATCATTAATTTAGAATTCCAAAAATATATGTAGCAACTGCTTATTGCCCTTTAGGTCAAAGTTAATTGGTCTTATGATTGATCAAAGAAAACAAAACACCCCCAGACATACAGATAAAACAACTAGTCTTGATAAAGACTCAAACTTCTCACCTTTCTCCACCACTGCTTCTCCTCTCCCCTCTACCCTCTTCTCCTTCTTCTTACTCTTATGTTCTTTTCTATCCTTCACCGCCTGTCTTTCTTCATCTCTTTCAAGGGTCCAGCATGTCTTTCGGTCGTCTGTCTCTCTTCTCTCTTCTCCTCTTGACTGAGTGGCAGTCTCTTTCCTTTGTTGTCTTTCTCTTTATCTTTCTCTTCTTCCTGGCCTGTTTTCATGTACCATGGAGTTACCTCTGTCCCAGGTTGGGGGCCTGGGGACACTAGCAGACCAATAGCACGCTCCTCGCTCCTACAAAAACAGAATCACCATAGCATTAGAATAATAGAATATTATCATTCAAAGTAATGATCTGTGATGGGAGGAATCAGGACCAGCTATTACTATTTGGAAAGTTCATCACATCTCATTCTCTGATCCTTCCATTGATGTGATAAGCATCAGGCCATTAAATCTGTTCAAAAATCTTCCATATTAGCACCGAACACTCCATATTTAAATTCCAATATGCATTCTCAATTGCCAACATGGTACCCATTTACATTCAAAATCTTAAACCGAATTGGGCCAATCTCTGTTTAGAAATGTCTCTGGACTAAATAAACCAGGCACTATCATTGGCTGGCTAGATCCACTAGAGAAAAGCTTTGAAGTGTGTTACCTAGAAATGGGATAGAAAAAAACAGTAGCCATGTGCACAAAGAAACTTGATTTCTACACAGGTGAAGGGGAAAGCATAACAGAATGACAGGAGAATTCACCTTTTCATCTTTCTGGTCTTTGAGGTACTCTGCATTTCCTTTCTTCTCAGATGATGAAGAGCTCCTCCATAGGAAATAGATTGAGGTGTTCCACCCTCCTCCACTCCCCTCCCCTCCTCTCTCACCTCCCTCTCCTTCATCCTTCATGCTCCAGACTGTTGAAGTGCAGCTGCGTGACTTCTGTCTCAGGTGCTCTGTTCGCGCCTACAGCAAAGAGATTACTTACCTACATAACATTCAATTGCAATAATGAAGTATATATACACATGTATATACGCACTTTTATGACTTGATACACTATTATAACAATGCCTCTTTTACATCTCTTCTCTTTAAAAAAATCGCACCTGTCATACATCGTATCACACAAAGTTTGGTTGTCAATTCAGACCAGAAAAATCAATTATGAGGAATGTATCAATTTGGGAGGCAACGTTGCTATGGTTACCTTCCTGCTCTGCTCGCTCCACACGGCGTTGGACCCTCTCGCTCCTCTTCTGCGGCTTGTGCCTCGTCCTGGCGCACGCGCGCGACGTTGTCCTTGTTGCGAACATGCCAGCTCTTTTTAGGTAGAATATTCATTTTTCTTCTGAAGTTGAGTGTTTGTTTTGACCAGGCTTGCACAGTTAAACAACAATGTGTCAAAAACATAACATGCCCTGACTTCTGTTGTTTGCACCAGTCCAGTCTCTACTGTGGTCTCCAGTTCGCTAGCTAACGTTAGCTAGCCTTAACCTATTTCCTGTAAAAACAACAACATTTTAACAGCTATTTCAATCGCAGAGATGTAATTCTGACACTGGGTTTTGTACAGCTGTTACCGAATGAATAAAATATTTGCATAACACCAAACAAAAATATATTTAAACACATCTGAAAAGTTAAACAAGCAACCAAAGAGCTATTCAACCACAACCGGAAACATACACCCGAAAATATTATTACGTCATAACGTCTACGTAACTAAATCGATTTTGTAGAAGTTCTCTCACGGGTCAGCAGGGGGCGCACGTTGCACAAGACAGAAATAATAATAATAGCATTTTGTTCCTTATAATTTTGTATTTATTTCAGAGATCTACATACATAAGATACTGATATATATATATATGAGAGAGAGAGACTTGTTAAACTGAAGAACATTAAACATATGTAAACAATATTTAAATCAATTTAGAAAAATAAACACATTTAATGTTGTAAGGTGGGGGTAGAGGTAGCCTCTTTTGGAATCCGAGAGTGAAAGACTTACAGTCTTGTATCTAACATGTAGGTTCAGCATTCCCGAACAGTCCCATTACAAGTCACAATGTTGAATAATCTTTATTTCAACTTGCTTTACCTGTTGTCCGCTGATTGTGTTCTTATTTTGGGAAGTAACAGACAAAATATCAACAGGGAAGTGTTAAACTAACTTTCAATACACTAGACTGGTCTGCATATTCGTTTGTATTTTCAGTACTGGCACAATTCGCACATGACAAACACTTGCACAATATGCAAGTAATGGCCGAGCTTAATTGAATCACAGACCGAACGATGTCCCATACAATCAAACTGGCAAATTTCACAAGCACTTCTAGCTGATTGGTGGGTATAATTTGTGGAACGTTCCAACAGGAATCGTTTCAAAACTTCGTAAAGTATAATGTTTTCAACGTAGCGTGATAAATTCACCTATTTAACTAGCTGCCGAATAGGCATCAACTCACCACGTAGCTTATTCTTAATGTTTGTCCATAGGCTACCAGAGTGAGGACAGACATTTTTCGGAAAAAACGTGGTGAGTGAGAAACTGAATGAAATAGCCCACTCCATACCCGGTATCTTATTCTGCCGCTATACAATTTTGTATCCGTTGTTTGCTGGCAACCTTGTTATTTACGAACTTTTTGGAACAAATTCCTGTTGGAACGTTCCACAAATTACACCCAGCTGACTGCGAGGGAACGTGCTTCGGTCGACAATGTTCGGCTACTGTTTACATAATGTGCAACAATGCCTCTGGAGATTGAAAATACAAGCGACAGAACCTACCGTCGCAGCAAAAAGTCGGGTAAACAATACTTTCCTGTGGATATTTTATCTCCACTTGCTACCGTCAAAAGGACGGACAACCGATATGTGTAAATATAATTGTATTCAACATTCTGGCTTGTAGAGACACTTGCCTCTTTTTTAGGGCGACTTCTTTCACACTGAATAGCCATTGTGTAAACACGGCCACAGTCTGATGTTTAGGCAAGAGGTGAGGAAGAGAATGCAAAGGCAATGAACATGGCAATTGATGTTACAGGTATTATGAGAGAGAAATAGGGTAACAAACTAAATTAGATTATTTAGATGAGTCATTTAGCAGAAGCTCTTATCCAGAGGGATTTACAGTTGGTGCATTCATCTTAAGATACCGTAGCTAGGTGAGAACCACCACTCAATCATAATAAGTACAACTTTGCCTCAAATGTAGCTATCGTACACTAGAGAGTGACAATTGTAAAGTGATTTGTGAACGTGTAGATATGTGCTTTGTGCTATTGCCACATGCATCTCTTAAGCCTTTCAAATCTGCAAGAAGTGCCTTGGGCCGGGATATGGGCCGTGGGTTTGAGCCTGGTGTCTGAGTCAGTTTGCTGCACCAGTGTCAAATGTGTCCAATTGGTCCCTTGTTGGAACCCCCATCTCTCTACTCAGCTCTTCAATCTGCTTATCAGGAACTGCTTATCACGTCCCTCCTGTTAGAGTTAAACACACTGTTATACAAGGTTAAGCTTGAGTATGGCCCATAGACATGGTTTTGTTTCAAACATGTATCATGTAGGACTTCTCCCCATCCATCACTTACCAGTTTAAGCTGGGCCTTTAGCAGATCAACACTCTTCCCATAGACTGTGGCTAGAGCTGCTACGTAACACAGCACCACACTATCAGGACAGGGAGACAGAGGAGAGCAATGTTTATGCAACAAACACAGTCAGAATGTTATGTACAGGAATCTGAACACATGGAAATAACCCATGCTGACCATGAGTCTATGCAGATATGGGCCTCCCATTTGTTGAGTTACCCACCTCCCTGTACCTACTCAATATGACATGGAGAGGATGAAAGGCCAAACATTCAATCAATAGTTTTTTTGGGGGTTTCTTTGTGTTTTTGACTTACCTGGCTAAAGACAGTAGCCTTGAAGATGCCAAAGAAAGCTCCTCCTATGAGGGCCGAGGGAGACGAGCATGAGTTTGATGCGTAGAGAACACAGACCCACTCTCTGACCTAAGGTTAGAGACAAAGCCTTTTTCTGTAGCCTCCTCCTCCAGGTCCACCTGACAGAGGGAGGAGACAGATAGAGGATGGGAGGAATAGAGGAGAGATCATACAGAGAAATTAGAGGGGAGGAAAGAGGAGTGCATCTTCAGTGACCCTGCAGTAAGAGGCAGAGCTCCTACCTGTAGCTGGTAGTGGATGCTTTTCTGTTTGAGTTTGGTGGCCCGGTCTCCCTGGCAACCGTAGTCCCAGCCAGTGAACACCATCTTGCTGTAACTGCCGGCAGAACCTCTGCCTGTTGCCACAGCAATGCGAAGTGCACTCCCCATGCTGTATAATGGACCAATCAGAGTGGGGGGTGGTGTCAGTAAGTCATTAGGGTTAATGTCCATTCTATCCATTTTATTTCTATGCAGATGGAAGTGTAGGGCATTCCAGAAGGTACCGTGCGATGATGCAGATGAGACAGAAGGCGAAGTAGAAGACTGAGGTGAGGAGGTAGGCCAGGGGCAGGTTGTAGTGGAAGCCACTGCTCTCTGCCACGGTGTTGTTATAGTAACCATAGAACATGTAGGAGTACTCCATGAAACCCTGGGAGAGGGAGATAGGTGGAGGGTGGGAAGTGGTGAGAGTGGAGCCTACTAGACTAGAAGCGTACCAGACTTGACACAAACCCACAAAATGACACAAACCCACAAGTAGACACAGACTGTACGTTATTTTTTTTTATTTCACCTTTATTAAAACAGGTAGGTCAGTTGAGAACAAGTTCTCATTTACAACTGCGACATGGACAAGATAAAGTAAGGCAGTGCAACAAAAACAACAACACAGAGTTACACATAAACAAACATACAGTCAATAACACAAAATAAAAATAAAAATAGAAACATCTATGTACAGTGTGTGCAAATGTAGAGGAGTAGGGAGGTAGGCAATAAATAGGACCTAGAGGTGAAAATAATTACAATTTAGCATTAATACTGGAGTGATAAATGTGCAGATGATGATGTGCAAGTAGAGATACTGGGGTGCAAAAGAGAAAGAGGGGTAAGTAATAATATGGGGGTGAGGTGTGCTATTTACAGATTGGCTGTGTACAGGTAGGGTGATCGGTAAGCTGCTCAAACAGCTGATGCTTAAAGTTACTGAGGGAGATGTCGTTCTGCCCCTGAACAGGCAGTTAACCCACTGTTCCTAGACCGTCATTGAAAATAAGAATTTGTTCTTAACTGACTTGCCTTAGTTAAATAAAGGTAAAAATTATAAATAAAGGTAAAGGTAAAAAAAAAAATATATATATATATATATATACACTGCTCAAAAAAATAAAGGGAACACTAAAATAACATCCTAGATCTGAATGAATGAAAGATTTTTATTAAATACTTTTTTTTTACATAGTTGAATGTGCTGACAACAAAATCACACAAATTATCAATGGAAATCAAATTTATCAACCCATGGAGGTCTGGATTTGGAGTCACACTCAAAATTAAAGTGGAAAACCACACTACAGGCTGATCCAACTTTGATGTAATGTCCTTAAAACAAGTCCAAATGAGGCTCAGTAGTGTGTGTAGCCTCCACGTGCCTGTATGACCTCCCTACAATGCCTGGGCATGCTCCTGATGAGGTGGCGGATGGTCTCCTGAGGGATCTCCTCCCAGACCTGGACTAAAGCATCCACCAACTCCTGGACAGTCTGTGGTGCAACGTGGCGTTGGTGGATGGAGCGAGACATGATGTCCCAGATGTACTCAATTGGATTCAGGTCTGGGGAACGGGCGGGCCAGTCCATAGCATCAATGCCTTCCTCTTGCAGGAACTGCTGACACACTCCAACCACATGAGGTCTAGCATTGTCTTGCATTAGGAGGAACCCAGGGCCAACCGCACCAGCATATGGTCTCACAAGGGGTCTGAGGATCTCATCTCGGTACCTAATGGCAGTCAGGCTACCTTTATGAGCACATAGAGGGCTGTGCGGCCCCCCAAAGAAATGTCACCCCACACCATGACTGACCCACCGCCAAACCGGTCATGCTGGAGGATGTTGCAGGCAGCAGAACGTTCTCCACGACGTCTCCAGACTCGGTCACGTGCTCAGTGTGAACCTGCTTTCATCTGTGAAGAGCACAGGGCGCCAGTGGCGAATTTGCCAATCTTGGTGTTCTCTGGCAAATGCCAAACGTCCTGCACGGTGTTGGGCTGCAAGCACAACCCCCACCTGTGGACGTCGGGCCCTCATACCACCCTCATGGAGTCTGTTTCTGACCGTTTGAGCAGACACATGCACATTTGTGGCCTGCTGGAGGTCATTTTGCTGGGCTCTGGCAGTGCTCCTCCTTGCACAAAGGCGGAGGTAGCGGTCCTGCTGCTGGGTTGTTGCCCTCCCACGGCCTCCACGTCTCCTGATGTACTGGCCTGTCTCCTGGTAGCGCCTCCATGCTCTGGACACTATGCTGACAGACACAGCAAACATTCTTGCCACAGCTCGCATTGATGTTCCATCCTGGATGAGATGCACTACCTGAGCCACTTGTGTGGGTTGTAGACTCCGTCTCATGCTACCACTAGAGTGAAAGCACCGCCAGCATTAAAAAGTGACCAAAACATCAGCCAGGAAGCATAGGAACTGAGAAGTGGTCTGTGGTACCACCTGCAGAACCACTCCTTTATTGGGGATGTCTTGCTAATTGCCTATAATTTCCACCTGTTGTCTATTCCATTTGCACAACAGCATGTGAAATTTGTCAATCAGTGTTGCTTCCTAAGTGGACAGTTTGATTTCAAAGAAGTGTGATTGACTTGGAGTTACATTGTGTTGTTTAAGTGTTCCCTTTATTTTTTTGAGCAGTGTATATATATATAAGACTTTTGCAATTCGTTCCAGTCATTGGCAGCAGACAACTGGAAGGAAAGGCGGCCAAAAGAAGTGTTGGCTTTGGGGATGACCAGTGAAATATGTGTGCTATGGGTGGGTGTTGCTAAGGTGACCAGTAAGCAGAGATAAGGTGGGGCTTTACCTAGCAAAGACTTATAGATGACCTGGAGCCAGTGGGTTTGGCGACGGATATGTTGTGAGGGCCAGCCAACGAGAGCATACAGGTCGCAGTGGTGGGTAGTATATGGGGCTTTAGTGATAAAACAGATGGCACTGTGATAGACTACATCCAGTTTACTGAGTAGAGTGAGTGTTGGGGGTTATTTTGTAAATGACATCGCCGAAGTCAAGGATCGGTGGGATAGTCAGTTTTATGAGGGTATGTTTGGCGGCATGAGTGAAGGAGGCCTTGTTGCGAAATAGGAAGCCGATTCTAGATTTAATTTTGGATTGGAGATGCTTAATGTGAGTCTGGAAGGAGAGTTTACAGTCTAACCAGACACCTAGGTATTTGTAGTTGTCCACATATTCTAGGTCTGAACCGTCCAGAGTAGTGATGCTAGTCGGGAGCGAGGGTGTGGGCAGAAATCGGTTGAAGAGCATGTACTTAGCATTTAAGACTCCCAAGAAACACTCTGTGTGACCCTGATTTAGCCCAATGCAGTAGAAATGTGTGGAACCGAGGCCTTTTAGATATTGCTGAAAGCCCCGGGAAAACGTAACCTATATGTGAGGTGATTGTGTATGCATTAACAAGTGCATATAGTTAAGTTCTGTATATGTCACATACAGAAGTTTACATACACCTTAGCCAAATACATTTAAACTTAGTTTTTCACAATTCCTGATATTTAATCCTAGTAAAAATTCCCTGTCTTAGGTCAATTAGGATCACCACTTTATTTTAAGAATGTGAAATGTCAGAATAATAGTAGAGAGAATGAAGTTTACATACACTCAATTAGTATTTGGTAACATTGCCTTTACATTGTTTAACTTGTGTCAAACATTTCGGAATGCCTTCCACAAGCTTCCCACAATAAGTTGGGTGAATTTTGGCCCATTCCTCCTGACAGAGCTGGTGTAACTGAGTCAGGTTTGTAGGCCTCTGCTCGCACACAATTTTTCAGTTCTGCCCACAAATTTTCTATGGGGTTGAGGTCAGGGCTTTGTGATGGCCACTCCAATACCTTGACTTTGTTGTCCTTAAGCCATTTTCCACAACTTTGGAAGTGTGCTTGGGGTCATTGTCCATTTGGAAGACCCGTTTGTGACCAAGCTTTAACTTCCTGACTGATGTCTTGAGATGTTGCTTCAATATATCCACATCATTTTCCTACCTCATAATGCCATCTATTTTGTGAAGTGCACCAGTCCCTCCTGCAGCAAAGCACCCCCAAAACATGATGCTGCCACCCCCGTTCTTCACGGTTTGGATGGTGTTCTTCAGCGTGCAAGCCTCCCACTTTTTTTCTCCAAACATAACAATGGTCATTATGGCCAAACAGTTCTATTTTGTTTCATCAGACCAGAGGACATTTCTCCAAAATGTCCTCCATGTGCAGTTGCTAATGGTAGACTGGCTTTTTTATGGTGGTTTTGGAGCAGTGGCTTCTTTCTTGCTGAGCAGCCTTTCAGGTTATGTCGATATGGGACTCGATTTACTGTGGATATAGATACTTTTGTACCTGTTTCCTCCAGCATCTTCACAAGGTCCTTTGCTGTTGTTCTGGGATTGATTTCCACTTTTCGCACCAAAGTATGTTCATCTCTAGGAGACAGAACGCGTCTCATTCCTAAGCGGTATGACGGCTGCGTGGTCCCATGGTGTTTATACTTTGGGACTATTGTTTGTACAGGTGAACGTGGTACCTTCAGGCGTTTGGAAATTTCTCCCAAGATGAACCAGACTTGTGGAGGTCTACAATTTTTTTTCTGGGGTCTTGGCTGATTTCTTTTGATTTTCCCATGATGTCAAGCAAAGAGGCACTGAAATTGAAGGTAGGCCTTGAAATAAATCCACAGGTACACCTCCAATTGACTCAAATATTGTCAATGAGCCTATCAGAAGCTTCTAAAGCCATGACATCATTTTCTGGAATTTCCCAAGCTGTTTAAAGGCACAGTCAACTTAGTGTATGTAAACTACTGACCCACTGGAATTCTGATACAGTACGCTATAAATTAAATAATCTATCTGTAAACAATTGTTGGAAAAATGACTTGCACAAAGTAGATGTCCTAACCGACTTGCCAAAACTACAAGAAAATTGTGGAATGGATGAAAACGAGTTTTAATGACCCCAACCTAAGTGTATGTAAACTTCCGACTTCAACTGTATATCATTTGTACATTTTGAGTAATGTCTCTTAGGGCTGGGAATTGCCAGGGACCTCACGATAAGATATGATATCGATACTTTGGAGCTGATACAATATGTATTGCGATTCAATAATGTGATTTGTTTGCGATTCGATGTTCCAAACATACTCACCATATGTCTGCTGCAAAGGACAGCCATTGAGAACACAAGTTGTAATCAGTCATGGAAGTAAGTGCTGAAAACAAATAGGCTCCGGATTTAAAAAGAAGATGGAGAACAAGTTATGAAGAAAAAATACTGGAGTTGTGTTGCAGATACAGCCAACCAGTGCACTCACGATGAACCTTCAGAGCAGAGCAGATAGGCCTATTATACATCATGAAGCACGCAGATGATCTTCCCTGAGACGGTTTCTAACAGTTTGTACAGAAAGTCTAAGGTTTGCAACAAACAAAAAAGTTTAATGAGCTGGTCTCAGACAATCCCGCAGGTCAGGTCCTGGGCTGGCCTGGCCTGGCAACATGTGGTCTGCGGTTGTGAGGCCTGTTGGACATACTGACAAATTCTCTAAATCTATGTTGAGGCAGCTTATGGTAGAGAAATGAACATTCACCCTCCGGCAAAGCTCAATTGAACATTTCTGCAGTCAGCATGCCAGTTGCACACTCCCTCAAGACTTGAGGTATCTGTGGCATTGTGTTGTGTGACAAATATTTAGAGTGGCCTTTTATTGTCCCCAGCAAAAGGTGCACCTGTGTTACGATAAAGTTGTTTAATTAGCTTCTTGATATGCCACAACTGTCAGATGGATGTATTTTCTTGGTGTTACGGATACAGTTATCCTGTGTGTGTGTTTCTTTCTCTCCTTCTCCCCTCACAGGTGAAAATCATCACTCCCCAATCAATCATCAATCAGAAGACACACCTCCTCCTATTTCCTACCCTATCACAGTTCCTTCCCCCATGGTTTAAAAACCCCATCATTTGTTTGCTCTGGAGCAATCTCTCGCCCAATCTCTCTGTAAATGCCATGTCTGTAGGTCTCTGTGTTTCACTCTCACTTTGTGTCTTAACCTCTTTTGTTTAAAGCACCTCCATAGCACTTTGTCATCACCTGTGAGTATTGTTTTGGTTATGGTGTTTTTGTTTGTTGCTGGTGGGAAAAGGGGGAAACCAAGACAAGTCGCCCATGGGCATACACTACCCGTAGGTGAACTTTGTTAAATACACTAGTTAGAACTGGGCGGACCACCCACTGTATTTTTGGTTAGTTAGTTAGCTGTTGTTAAAGTAGGCTAGTCTAGCTTAGGGGTGTTTTGGATGCTTATTGTTTCTTTCCTTGGGTCCAGCTCAGCCCCTTTTCCTGCTCCCCCCATTACCGTGTGTTTATAAATAAACCTAGAGTTTGACGGTAGATTTCTGTTGTCGTGGTTATTTCGTGCACACTTTTACTTTGTCACAATAATAATTTGCATGAGTTATGTTACGGGTCTCATTACCATCCCCCCTAGACTGTCGGGCCAAAAGGGATTCGTAACACTTGGTAAAGGAGAAATTCTCACTAACGGATATAAACAACTGTGTGCACAAAATTTGATAGAAAAGCATTTTGGAACATTTCTGGGATCTTTTATTTCAGCTCATGAAACACGGGACCAACACTTTACATATTGATTTATATTTCTGTTCAGTGTATACTGTATCATTGGGTACAACAGTTGAACAAAGCTTATGAGAAATTAAGTAATATTCCTCAAGAATCAATGGGTTCTCTATATTAATGTAAAATTCCAAACCATTTGAAGCAGAATGATTGAGTCTTTTTTAAGTGTACTGCCTTCATTTATGGACTGGGCAGTGTCCGTGGGCGGGGTTTTGGTTGTGATTGACACGTTGTTGCGGTAGTTGGAAGTGGGATTTACCAACTCATCACTGTGCTTGAATATTTGTTCCAGGGATTGTTAACTATATTGAATGTCGGCCTGAATTTAAACGTGAGCACGTTTACTCTAGAAGTTTAGCTACATTCTTTGAACAGAGATGCACATCCTAACATGTCAAAAAAAAATATTAACACATGCTTGTCACCAGTAGCGTTGAAAGGTTGCAAGTTTGAATCCCCGAGCTGACAAGGTACAAATCTGTTCTGCCCCTGAACAAGGCAGTTAAACCGCTGTTCCTAGGACGCTATTGAAAATAAGAATTTGTTCTAACTGACTTGCCTAGTTAAAGGTAAAAACAATAATTGGTTAACTAGCAGGTGGGTAGGAGCTGTGCAGTGTCTTGTTGGTTCCAGACTTGGTGCATCAGTTCTCCATGTTATCAGAACTGTCTTGGGTGGCTGGAGTCAATTTTTAGGCCTTCTGACACCGCCTGGGTTAGAGGTCCTGGATGGCAGGGAGCTCAGCCCAAGTTATGTACTGGGCCATAAGCACTACCTCTAGCGCCTATGCGGCTGGATGCTGAGCAGTTCCTATACTAAGTGGTGATGCAGCCAGTCAAGATGCTCTCAATGGTGCAGCTGTAGGACTTTGAGGTTCTGAGGGCCCATGCCAAATCTCTTCAACCTGAAGAGGTGTTCCTGCCCTTTTCAACGTGTGTGTAGACACCAAAGAACTTGAAGCTCTTGACCTGCTCCACAACAATGTGCATGGGGGCATGCTCGGGCCCTCCATTTCCTGTAGTCCACGATCAGCTCCTTTGGCTTGCTGAGGTTGTCCCGGCACCACACTGCCAGATCTGACCTCCCTGTAGGCCGTCTCAAGAATAAGCAAATAGCACAGGGTAAGTGCTTTGTCTGCCATAACTCTCCAATACGATTGTGGATTCATGGGAAGAAATGTAGGTGAAATGCACGTTTATCATACAGCCTAGTTAGATTGATTCATGAATTTGACAAAATTTAGGCCAATCTGCAGTTAAAATGATAAAGCAGTCATCCATCCACTCCCTTTATGGGGCTGAGAAATGTAAACTCAGAGCTGCTATGGATGCAAGGAACAAATATCCATAATATGAAATGTTTAACATTGGTTACAATGGCATAAAACAAGCTTATGTTGGATCCTGATGGGAAATACACTGAACACAATGAATGGGCCTCATGGTATCTGTGCATTCAAGTTGCCATGTATACAATGCAATCGAGTTAGTTTTTCCATAGTTTATGCCTGCCCATTCCAAAATCCCACCACAATCATGGGGCACTGCCCACATGACACCATCTGCCCGGTACAGTTGAAACCGGGATTCATCCATGAAGGGCACTTCTCCAGCATGCCAGTGGCCATCGAAGGTGAACATTTGCCCACTGAGGTCAGTTACAACGTAGAACTGCAGTCAGTCCAACACTAACCACTAGGCTACCCTGCCGCCCCAATAGCTATGATCTGCATTCACCTTTTTGCCCTCTTGACTTGTCACCATTCATCCCATTGCCTAGTCACTTACCATCTACTCAAATTCCTTAATACCCCCAACCTGGTACCATGTCTCTAGTCAAGTTATGGTTAGTCAGTGTTACTTTTCATTTATTTCTTTCCACTGTTGTGAACAGCCCATACACAAGCAGTTCAGTTCGTCTACTCTACACCGGTTTAGTCACTCCCATAGCCAACTCTGAGCAAAAGTCAGAATTACATTATCCCTATAACTGTCCAGCAATCATATCTAGAACCCTTATATAGCCATTACATGAAGGCAATCATGTAAGAGAGACCTTACCTAGCTTAGTTTCCACCACATATCAAATAAAAATTATCACTTAAATGTGTGGTCAAATGTTTTTATTATTGAAAAACAGGAAGTGTCAGTCAGCCTCCATTTTAATCCTCCTCTTCCTCATCGGCTCCCCCAGCACCACCCTGGCCCTTCTTGGCATTCTTTCTCTTGACACGGCCGGGGCGTCCTCCACCGTATGGTGAACGCAGGGAGAAGTCAATGTGCTTCTGGCTGTCCAGGCGCACCACGAAGGAGGGGATGTTGACCACCTGCTTGCGCACACTGGAGAGAGAAAGGAGACCTCAATGAGTGATTTGTTCCTCCCCACTTAATATCAGACAAATAACCATCTACACGGGAATAGTTTGGCATCAATGACAGGCCTCATTCACGAGGAATTCTTGACACCACAGGAAGTCTGAATATTAATTGTAATCATCGGCCTGCCTGATGAGGTAAAGTACTCTAACCAAACTAAATTGAAGACCATGCAATTGCCTTACAAGTCAAATACACTTGACAGTTTGCCGTGACCATTGGTCCACATCTGCTTGAGGTGCAATCCTCCATACATTACCTGTCAGCAAATAAGGCAGTCTGCCTCTCGCTTGGCTCTGGGCAGTCTTATAGACGAGGTATACAGTCTGTTACTGCATTGACCTTGCTGAAACTGGTTTGCCTACTCTTGATGGGTAGGATTGGCCCTGGGCAGTCATTGACAAGGTATACGGTTTGTTACCGAATTGACCTTGCTGAAATGTTAAACCATACTCAGGGATGAGTTATCGTTTGTGAGGCCCTCTAAAAATTAAGAAAGTAACTCGTGAGTTCCACCTCAGTTACCTGAACAGTTAATAAAGGCGAGAGAATTTTAGAAATGTACATGTTACAAATGGTTTAACAACCACTCAAGTTCATCATAGAGCCTATTTAAAATAACAGACCAATGTAACAATCTACCGACTTGTCCTTTCTAGCATGGCCATCTAGTGACCATCTCCAACAGCTTACCGGATGTGCCTCTGGCGGATGAGAACGCGGGCGTGGTGGATGCTCTTAGCAAGGCCCAGCTTGAAGACCTGCGTCTGGAGCCTCCTCTCCAAGAAGTCCTCCACCTTCAGGCCCAGGATGTAATCGAGCTTCATCTTGCCCTCATCCAGCACACCGATCCTCACCAGACGCCTGAGCAGGGCGTTTCCTAGGAGACAGGATGCAGCAATTCAGTCACTGATCACAAAGTAGGGCCGTTAATCTGGCCCTAATCAGGGACTGATTGAGACCTGGAACCCCAGGTGGGTGCAATTAATTCAGGTAGAACTAGCAGTAATCTGGCCCTTTTAGGGTAAAATCTGAATACTCCCGATTTAAGGCATCTGGAAATCTGACTGACGGCCTCATTCACTAGGAATTCTTGACACCACAGACAATCTGAATATCGAATATTTAAATCATTGGCCGATATCTCACTAGCTAACAGCTCAAAGGACTTCTACAAACAGTCAAAATATAGTTCAGAGAACAATCTAGCTGTGGTGTACCTTCAAAAAGACGCTTGGGGTCCTTCTCATCCAGAGTGAGCAGCTCTCTGGCGGCCTTGCGGATCTTGGCCAGGGTGAACTTCACCCTCCACACCTCACGCTTGTTTCTCAGACCATACTCCCCTGAGAGATTAAAGTTAATTTACTGAAAAAATAACACGGTATTTAGAGACCAGCAGATTCAATATAAACCAACACCTGCTATTTGCAAACATACCGATAAGTTTAAGCTCCTGGTCGAGACGAGACTTCTCGAAGGGGCGGCGGGGTGTGACGTATGTCTTGCGACAAACCCAACTCCTAGCAACGGGCATGGTGGATCAAAGTGCCTGAGGAATAACAATTGATATGGCTGTTCAGTTCCAACATTGCGATTACACAAGTGATTATACTGAATGTCAACCCATGTTAATTATTCTGCAGACCATCTTAAGTCATACACCCATTAATACTTAACATGTTTAATAAGGCAGTTACGCTATTATCAAAATATAAGTACATTTAATTGTATGGATCAGGGTCCACTGGGTCCACAGGGTTCACTGACAGGCTCCGATAGTTGTACTCCGTAATTTGGCTGGCGAAACCAAGTGGGAACGTGTTAGCCATTTAACTAGCGTCAAATAACATTTATATTAAGGAATTGGTTTCCCAACCTACACAACTTCAAATTGTAAATGTAGTTTGATAAAGTGTAAAGCTTTTAAGATGCAGAGATAACTACAGCACCGTAACGCCTCACCGGCGCTAGCTCACTCTTACTAGCTAGC
>NW_027038193.1:17500-27081 GCF_034236695.1 Oncorhynchus nerka | reverse complement strand
ACACACACACACACACACACACACACCCACAACCCCAAAATGTCAAAGGTGAATAATGTTTTTAGATTTTTTTAAAACAAATTAATTAAAAATTTAAATCTGAAATGTCTTGAGTCAATAAGTACTCAAACCCTTTTGTTATGGCAAACAAGGTCCCTCATCTCTGTACCCCACACATACAATTATCTGGAAGGGCCCTCATCTCTGTACCCCACACATACAATTATCTGTCAGGTCCCTCATCTCTGTACCCCACACATACAATTATCTGTAAGGTCCCACAGAGAAGGGCCCCAATTGGTAGATAGCAGACATTGAATATCCCTTTGAGCAGGGTGAAGTTATTAATTACACTTTGGATGATGTATCAATACACCCAGTCACTACAGAGATACAGGCGTCCTTCCTGACTCAGTGTATCAATACACCCAGTCACTACAGAGATACAGGCGTCCTTCCTGACTCAGTGTATCAATACACCCAGTCACTACAGAGATACAGGCGTCCTTCCTGACTCAGTGTATCAATACACCCAGTCACTACAGAGATACAGGCGTCCTTCCTGACTCAGTGTATCAATACACCCAGTCACTACAAGATACAGGCGTCCTTCCTGACTCAGTGCTATCAATACCCAGTCACTACAAAGAATACAGGCGCGTCCTTCCTGACTCAGTGTATCAATACCCAGTCACTACAAGATACAGGCGTCCTTCCTGACTCAGTGTATCAATACACCCAGTCACTGCAAAGTACAGGCGTCCTTCCTGACTCAGTGTATCAATACACCCAGTCACTACAAAGATACAGGCGTCCTTCCTGACTCAGTGTATCAATACACCCAGTCACTACTGAGGAATCAGCGTCCTTCCTGACTCAGTGTATCAGCCTGCCCAGTCAATACCCAGAGATGCAATCCTTCCTGACTCAGTGTATCAAATACACCAGTCACTACAGAGATACAGGCGTCCTTCCTGACTCAGTGTATCAATACACCCAGTCACTACAGAGATACAGGCGTCCTTCCTGACTCAGTGTATCAATACACCCAGTCCTCTACAGATACAGGCGTCCTTCCTGACTCAGTGTATCAATACACCCAGTCACTATAGAATATACAGGCGTCCTTCCTGACTCAGTGTGTCTTCTGCCCAGTCACTACAGAATCTGGCGTCCTTCTGACTCAGTGTATCAATACACCCAGTCACTACAGAGATACAGGCGTCTTCCTGACTCGGTACATTACACCCAGTCACTGAGATACAGGCGTCCTTCCTGACTCAGTGTATAATACACAGTCACTACAAAGATACAGGCGTATCAATACACCCAGTCACTACAAAAGAATGGGCGTATCCAGCCACCCAGTCACTACAGAATACAAGTCTCCTTCCTGACTTAGTTGCGAAGAGGAAGGAAACCATTCAGGGATTTCACCATGAGGCCAATAGTGACTTTAAAACACAGTTAAAACAAATTGTTTAAAAGATCAATAAATAATAAGATAAATAATCATTGATGATTTGACCATTTGATTTGGAATTTTTAAGACCCCTTAAAAAGGTACGTAAAAAAATATTTGGTTGAAACATTGAATTTGTCATTACTGCTATTAGCCAAGAGAAACACATTAAATAACAGATTCACTACAT
This sequence comes from Oncorhynchus nerka, assembly GCF_034236695.1. Classification (NCBI taxonomy): domain Eukaryota; kingdom Metazoa; phylum Chordata; class Actinopteri; order Salmoniformes; family Salmonidae; genus Oncorhynchus; species Oncorhynchus nerka. Next base: position 25,429 of record NW_027038193.1, on the reverse strand, counting down.
GGAACAAAGCCCAAGCTAAAGGAAGTTTGTTTTGAAGTGTCTACTATATCCGAGAGAAATAGCAAGATCAGGAAGCGATTAAAAACATTTTGATAGTCATTTTAAACTGGTACCGGGACCTTCGGGACTTGTCTTGTGAGGCTTCACCTGATACAAACGGAGAACACCCCCCCGCCCCCTCCCAAAAGAACACCTTCCGCCCCCTCCCAGAGCACCTCCCGCCCCCTCCAGAGAACACCCTCCGCCCCTCCAGAGAACACCTCCTGCCCCCTCTCAGAGAACACCTCCTGCCCCCTCTCAAAGAACACCTCCGCCCCTCCCAGAGAACACCTCCCGCCCCCTCCCCAGAACACCTCCGCCCCCTCCCAGAGAGAACACCTCCCGCCCCCTCCCAGAGAACACCTCCGCCCCCCTCCCAGAGAACACCTCCGCCCCCCTCCCCAGAGAACACCTCCTGCCCCTCCCAGAGAACACCTCTGCCCTCCTCCCAGAGAACACCTCCTGCCCCTCCCAAGGGAACCTGTCCCCCTCCCAGAGGCACTCCGGCCCCCTCCCCAGGCACCCCCCCCTCCAGAGAACACCTCCGCCCCTCCCCAGAGGCACCTCCGCCCCTCCCAGAGACACCTCCCGCCCCCTCCCAGAGAACACCTCCTGCCCTCCTCCCAGAGACACCTCCCACCCCCTCCCAGAGAACACCTCCTGCCCTCTCCCCAGGCCCCTCCTGCCCTCTCCCAGAGAACACCTCCTGCCCACCCTCCCAGGGAACACCTCCCCCCTCGTCTCCTCTGATTTTGCACTGACCTTAGTTACCCCTGGCTTAGACATTAAAACAAACAAACACACACACACACCACACCCCTGTAGACATGGACTAGAGAGGACTGACAGAGTGTATAACCTCACCTTGTAGTGTGTGGAGACACTGCCTGTCCCTGTCGTGTTATCCCAGACCCTGACAGTAAGTCAGCGTTGCCAGAGACAGGATGTTGTTCTTTAGTTCCATACCGCTGGTCAGTGATTGGTGGCCCTGTCAACGTGTGGACACACCCTCCCGTCACTACGTCCCATACTCTGATGGAGAATTGTCCAGAGATCCACTGACCACGTAGGCACCGTCAAACTGGGGGTGGGGAGGAGGAAGGAGGAGGAGGGGGAGGATCATCTTCTTAAAGGATGAGGGTGGGGAGGAGGGGGAGGAGGAGGATGAGGAGGATGAGGGTGGGGAGGATAGGGGAGGAGAGGAGGAGGAGGATGAGGAGGATGAGGGTGGGAGGATAGGGAGGATGAGGAGGAGAGGGAGGATGAGGGTGGGGAGGAGAGGGAGGATGAGGGTGGGGAGGAGAGGGAGGAGGAGGGTGGGGAGGAGAGGAGGATGAGGATGAGAGGAAGGAGGACAGGGAGGATGAGGGTGAGGAGGGAGGACAGGGAGGATGAGGGTGGGGAGGAGAGGGAGGAGGAGGATGAGGAGGAGAGGAGGATGAGGGTGGGGAGGGAGAGGGAGGAGGAGGGTGGGGAGGAGGAGGGAGGATGAGGGTGGGGAGGAGAGGGAGGATGAGGGTGGGGAGGAGAGGGAGGATGAGGGTGGGGAGGAGAGGGAGGATGAGGGTGGGGAGGAGAGGGAGGATGAGGGTGGGGAGGAGAGGGAGGAGGAGGATGAGAGGAGGATGAGGGTGGGGAGGAGAGGGAGGAGGAGGATGAGGGTGGGGAGAGGGGGTGGGAAGGGAGGAGGAGGAGAGGGGATGAGGGAGGAGGAGAGGGGATGAGGGAGGAGGAGAGGGGGTGGGGAGGGAGGAGGAGTTAACGTCAGGACAACAGCTGGGGGTCATAATCTTTATAATAACCCTGTTAGAAAATAGATCATCTCAGGAGACTGTCTGTCTCAGGGTGTGTGTGTTGTAACCACTACCTGTCAGTCTCAGGGTGTGTGTGTGTGTTGTAACCACTACCTGTCTGTCTCAGGGTGTGTGTTGTAACCACTACCTGTCTGTCTCAGGGTGTGTGTGTGTGTGTTGTAACCACTACCTGTCTGTCTCAGGGTGTGTGTGTGTGTGTTGTAACCACTACCTGTCTGTATCAGGGTGTGTGTGTGTGTGTTGTAACCACTACCTGTCTGTCTCAGGGTGTGTGTGTGTGTGTTGTAACCACTACCTGTCTGTCTCAGGGTGTGTGTGTGTGTGTTGTAACCACTACCTGTCTGTCTCAGGGTGTGTGTGTGTGTGTTGTAACCACTACCAGTCTGTCTCAGGGTGTGTGTGTGTGTTGTAACCACTACCAGTCTGTCTCAGGGTGTGTGTGTGTGTTGTAACCACTACCCGTCTGTCTCAGGGTGTGTGTGTTGTAACCACTACCCGTCTGTCTCAGGGTGTGTGTGTGTGTTGTAACCACTACCCGTCTGTCTCAGGGTGTGTGTGTGTTAACTACTCACCTGTCTGTCTCAGGGTGTGTGTGTGTGTTGTAACCACTCACCTGTCTGTCTCAGGGGTGTGTGTGTGTGTGTTGTAACCACTCACCCGTCTGTCTCAGGGTGTGTGTGTGTGTGTAACCACTACCTGTCTGTCTCAGGGTGTGTGTGTGTTGTAACCACTACCCGTCTGTCTCAGGGGTGTGTGTGTGTTGTAACCACTGCCCATCTGTCTCAGGGTGTGTGTGTGTTAACCACTGCAACCACTACCCGTCTGTCTCAGGTGTAATGTGTCTATCTAAGTGTGTAATGTGTTGCCAACCACTACCTGTCTGTCTCAGGGTGTGTGTGTGTTGTCAACCACTACCTGTCTGTCTCAGGGTGTGTGTGTGTTGTAACCACTACCTGTCTGTCTCAGGGTGTGTGTGTGTGTTGTAACCACTACCTGTCTGTCTCAGGGGTGTGTGTGTGTGTGTCTGTCTCAGTGTGTGTGTGTTGTAACCACTACCTGTCTGTCCCAGGGTGTGTGTGTGTGTTGTAACCACCACCTGTCTGTCTCCAGGGTGTGTGTTGTAACCACTGCCTGTCTGTCTCAGGGTGTGTGTGTGTGTTGTAACCACTACCTGTCTGTCCGGTGTGTGTGTGTGTGTTGTAAACACTACCTGTCTGTCTCAGGGTGTGTGTGTGTTGTGTCTGTCTCAGAAGTGTGTGTTGTAACCACTACCTGTCTGTCTCAGGGTGTGTGTGTGTGTTGTAACCACTACCTGTCTGTCTCAGGGTGTGTGTGTTGTAACCACTACCTGTCTGTCTAAGGGTGTGTGTGTTTGTAACCACTAATTCGTCTGTCTCAGGGTGTGTGTGTTGCAACCACTACCTGTCTGTCTAAGGGTGTGTGTGTTGTGCAACCACTACCTGTCTGTCTAAGGGTGTGTGTGTGTTGTAACCACTACCTGTCTGTCTCAGGGTGTGTGTGTGTTGTAACCACTGCCTGTCTGTCTCAGGGTGTGTGTGTTGTAACCACTACCTGTCTGTCCAGGGTGTGTGTGTGTGTTGTAACCACTACCTGTCTGTCTCAGGGTGTGTGTGTGTTGTAACCACTACCTGTCTGTCTCAGGGTGTGTGTGTGTGTGTTGTAACCACTACCTGTCTGTCTCAGGGTGTGTGTGTGTGTTGTAACCACTACCTGTCTGTCTAAGGGTGTGTGTTAAAATCCACTACCTGTCTGTCTCAGGGTGTGTGTGTGTGTTGTAACCACTACCTGTGTCTGTCTCAGGGTGTGTGTGTGTGTTGTAACCACTACCTGTCTGTCTCAGGGTGTGTGTGTAACCACTTTACCTGTTGTAACCACTACCTGTCTGTCTCAGGGTGTGTGTGTGTTGTAACCACTACCCTGTCTGTCTCAGGGTGTGTGTGTGTTGTAACCACTACCTGTCTGTCTCAGGGTGTGTGTGTTGTAACCACTACCTGTCTGTCTCAGGGGGTGTGTGTGTTGTAACCACTGCCTGTCACTGTCTCAGGGTGTGTGTGTGTTGTAACCACTACCCTGTCTGTCTCAGGGTGTGTGTGTTGTAACCACACCTGTCTGTCTCAGGGTGTGTGTGTGTTGCCCAACCACTGCCTGTCTGTCTCCCAGGGTGTGTGTGTGTGTGCCAGCCACTACCTGTCCTGTCTCCCAGGGTGTGTGTGGTATTATTTGTAACCACTACCTGTCTGTCTCAGGGTGTGTGTGTGTGTTGTAACCACTACCTGTCTGTCTCAGGGTGTGTGTGTGTTGTAACCACTACCTGTCTGTCTCAGGGTGTGTGTGTGTGTTGTAACCGCTACCTGTCTGTATCTCCAGGTTGTGTGTGTGTGTTGCAACCACTACCTGTCTGTCTCAGGGTGTGTGTGTGTGTTGGCCACTACCTGTCTGTCTCAGAGGGTGTGTGTGTGTGTAACCACTGCCTGTCCTGTCTCAGGGTGTGTGTGTGTTGTAACCACTACCTGTCTGTCTCAGGGTGTGTGTGTTGTAACCACTACCTGTCTGTGTCAGGGTGTGTGTGTGTGTGTTGTAACCACTACCCGTCTGTCTCAGGAGTGTGTGTGTGTGTGTGTTGTAACCACTACCCGTCTGTCTCAGTGTGTGTGTGTGTGTTGTAACCACTACCCGTCTGTCTCAGGGTGTGTGTGTGTGTGTTGTAACCACTACCCGTCTGTCTCAGGGTGTGTGTGTGTGTGTGTAACCACTACCTGTCTGTCTCGGGGTGTGTGTGTGTGTGTAACCACTGCCTGTCTGTCTCCAGGGTGTGTGTGTGTGTGTTACTTAGCCACTACCTGTCTGTCTCCAGGGTGTGTGTGTGTGTGTTGTAACCACTACCTGTCTGTCTCAGGGTGTGTGTGTGTGTGTTGTAACCACTACCTGTCTGTCTCCAGGGTGTGTGTGTGTGCAATGTTGTAACCACTACCTGTCTGTCTCAGGGTGTGTGTGTTGTAACCACTACCTGTCTGTCTCAGGGTGTGTGTGTGTGTTGTAACCACTACCTGTCTGTCTCAGAATGTGTGTGTGTGTTGTAACACTACCTGCCTGTCTCAAGTGTGTGTGTGTGTCTGTAACCACTACCTGTGTCTCAGAATGTGTGTGTGTGTTGTAACCACTACCTGTCTGTCTCAGGGTGTGTGTGTGTTATAACCACTACCTGTCATCTCCAGATGCAGCGTGCAATGTGTTTGCCTTGTGGCTCACTACCTGTCTATCTCAGGGTGTGTGTGTGTGTTGTAACCACTACCTGTCTATCTCAAGTGTGTGTGTTGTAACCACTACCTGTCTGTCTCAGGAGTGTGTGTGTGTGTTATATACCCTACCTGTCTGTCTCCAAGTGTGTGTGTGTGTTGTAACCACTACCTGTCTGTCTCAGGGTGTGTGTGTGTGTTGTAACCACTACCTGTCTGTCTCAGGGTGTGTGTGTGTGTGTTATGGCACCACTACCTGTCTGTCTCAGGGTGTGTGTGTGTTTATAACCACTACCTGTCTGTCTCAGAATTGTGTGTGTTGTAACCACTACCTGTCTGTCTAAGGGTGTGTGTGTTATAACCACTACCTGTCTGTCTCAAGTGTGTGTGTTGTAACCACTACCTGTCTGTCTAAGGGTGTGTGTGTTGTAACACCTGTCTGTCTAAGTGTGTGTGTGTTATAACCACCTGTCTGTCTCAGGGTGTGTGTGTTGTAACCACTACCTGTCTGTCTCAGGGTATTGTGTGTTGTAACCACTGCCTGTCTGTCTCAGGGTGTGTGTGTGTGTGTTGTAACCTACCTGTCTGTCTCAGGGTGTGTGTGTGTTGTAACCACTACCTGTCTATCTCAGGGTGTGTGTGTGTGTGTTGTAACCACTACCTGTCTGTCTCAGAATTGTGTGTGTGTTGTAACCACTACCTGTCTGTCTCAGGGTGTGTGTGTGTGTTGTAACCACTACCTGTCTGTCTCAGGTTGTGTGTGTGTGTTGTAACCACTACCTGTCTGTCTCAGGGTGTGTGTGTGTGTGTTGTAACCACTACCTGTCTGTCTCAAGTGTGTGTGTGTGTTGTAACCACTACCTGTCTGTCTCCAGGGTGTGTGTGTTGTAACCACTACCTGTCTGTCTAAGGGTGTGTGTTGTAACCACTACCTGTCTGTCTCAAGTGTGTGTGTTGTAACCACTGTCTGTCCTAAGTGTGTGTGTTGTAACCACTACCTGTCTGTCTAAGGTGTGTGTGTGTGTTTGTACCACTACCTGTCTGTCTCAGTGGTGTGTGTGTTGTAACCACTACCTGTCTGTCTCAGGAGTGTGTGTGTGTTGTAACCACTACCTGTCTGTCTCAGGGTGTGTGTGTTGTAACCACTACCCATCTGTCTCAGGGTGTGTGTGTGTGTTGTAACCACTGCCCGTCTGTCTCAGGTGTGTGTGTGTGTTGCCATAACCACTGCCCGTCTGTCTCAGGGTGTGTGTGTGTGTTGTAACCACTACCTGTCTGTCTCCAGGAGTGTGTGTGTGTTGTAACCACTACCTGTCTGTCTCAGGGTGTGTGTGTGTTGTAACCACTACCTGTCTGTCTCAGGGTGTGTGTGTGTGTGTGTGTAACCACTACCTGTCTGTCTCAGGGTGTGGTGTGTGTGTGTGTGTTGTAACCACTACCTGTCTCTGTCTCAAGTGTGTGTGTGTTGTAACCACTACCTGTCTGTCTCAGATTGTGTGTGTGTTGTAACCACTACCTGTCTGTCTCAGGGTGTGTGTGTGTGTTGTAACCACTACCTGTCTGTCTCAGGGTGTGTGTGTGTGTTGTAACCTACCTGTCTGTCTCCAGGGTGTGTGTGTGTGTGTTGTAACCACTGCGTCTGTCTCAGGGTGTGTGTGTGTGTGTTGTAACCACTACCCGTCTGTCTCAGGAGTGTGTGTGTGTGTGTTGCCTTTTCCCGTCTGTCTCAGGTGTGTGTGTGTGTGTTGTAACCACTGCCCGTCTGTCTCAGAGGTGTGTGTGTGTGTGTTGTAACCACTACCTGTCTGTCTCAGGGTGTGTGTGTGTGTGTGTGTAACCACTACCTGTCTGTCTCCAGGGTGTGTGTGTGTGTGTTGTAACCACTACCTGTCTGTCTCCCAGGGTGTGTGTGTGTGTTGTAACCACTACCTGTCTGTCTCAGGGTGTGTGTGTGTGTGTTGCCACTACCTGTCCTCCTCAGGGTGTGTGTGTGTGTGTTGTAACCACTACCTGTCTGTCTCAGGGTGTGTGTGTGTGTGTTGTAACCACTACCTGTCTGTCTCAGGGTGTGTGTGTGTGTGTTGTAACCACTACCTGTCTGTCTCAGGGTGTGTGTGTGTGTTGTAACCACTACCTGTCTGTCTCAGGGTGTGTGTGTGTGTGTTGTAACCACTACCTGTCTGTCTCAGGGTGTGTGTGTGTGTTATGACACCTGTCTGTCTCAGGGTGTGTGTGTGTGTTGTAACCACTACCTGTCTGTCTCAGGGTGTGTGTGTGTGTTGTAACCTACCTGTCTGTCTCAGAAGCGTGTGTGTGTGTGTTGTAACCACTACCTGTCTGTCAGGGTGTCTCAGGTGTCCCTGCAGAGTGTGTAGACAGGTCTCTGTCTCAGGGTGTGTGTGTCCCTGCAGAGTGTGTAGACAGGTCTCTGTCTCAGGGTGTGTGTGTGTTCCTACCTGAAGTGAATAGACTCTGTTAGTGTGTCCCTGCAGAGTGTGTGGACAGGTCTCTGTCTCAGGGTGTGTGTGTCCTGCAGAGTGTGTAGACAGGTCTCTGTCTCAGGGTGTGTGTGTGTCCCCTGCAGAGTGTGTAGACAGGTCTCTGTCTCAGGGTGTGTGTGTGTCCTGCAGAGTGTGTAGACAGTGTCTCTGTCTCCAGGGGTGTGTGTGTGTCCCTACACTGTAGTGAATAGACTCTGTTAGTGTGTCCCTGCAGGTGTGTAGACAGGTCTCTGTCTCTCAGGGTGTGTAGACAGGTCTCTGTCTCAGGTGTGTGTGTGTTCCTACCTGTAGTGAATAGACTCTGTTAGTGTGTCCTGC
>NW_027038193.1:0-10000 GCF_034236695.1 Oncorhynchus nerka | reverse complement strand
TAGAGCTGCTCCTATTGGAGGGCCTGAGTGACACACCGCTCTAGAGCTGCTGCTATTGGAGGGCCTGAGTGACACACCGCCCTGAGGTAAAGGACATCTAGTGTCCACATCAGTTTATGTCCCTCTCTCCTTGGTCAATACATATTTCATATCCTTCCCTTTCTCTGAAGCAGAGTAGTGTGACTATCAGTCTTACCAACAGGGTAGCAGTGTGACTATCAGCCTTACCAACAGGGTAGCAGTGTGACTATCAGCCTTACCAACAGGGTAGCAGTGTGACTATCAGCCTTACCAACAGGGTAGCAGTGTGACTATCAGCCTTACCAACAGGGTAGCAGTGTGACTATCAGCCTTAGCAACAGGGTAGCAGTGTGACTATCAGCCTTAGCAACAGGGTAGCAGTGTAGATATCAGCCTTAGCAACAGGGTAGCAGTGTGACTATCAGCCTTACCAACAGGGTAGCAGTGTGACTATCAGCCTTACCATCAGGGTAGCAGTGTAGATATCAGCCTTACCAACAGGGTAGCAGTGTGACTATCAGCCTTAGCAACAGGGTAGCAGTGTGACTATCAGCCTTAGCAACAGGGTAGCAGTGTGGATACCAGCCTTACCAACAGGGTAGCAGTGTGACTATCAGCCTTAGCAACAGGGTAGCAGTGTGACTATCAGCCTTAGCAACAGGGTAGCAGTGTGACTATCAGCCTTAGCAACAGGGTAGCAGTGTGGATACCAGCCTTACCAACAGGGTAGCAGTGTGACTATCAGCCTTAGCAACAGGGTAGCAGTGTGACTATCAGCCTTAGCAACAGGGTAGCAGTGTGACTATCAGCCTTACCATCAGGGTAGCAGTGTGACTATCAGCCTTACCTTGCTGGTCAGGGCAGACCAGACTTTCAGACTGTTGTCATCAGATCCACTGACGATGAGGTCACCACAGAACTGCAGACATGTGATCACATGATCATCGTGACCCTTCAGGACCTGTGAGGGGGGCATTGTGAGTGAGTTATAGGATTGGTAAAGAGAGATTAAACAAATACAACATGCTTTTAATCCAAGTTAGAACTGTATCCACATATTCGGAAACCGTTTAGGAACCAAACCAAGGAACAGTTTCTATAATCTGAGAAATTCCATGTCACTCAGAATCGGCCTAGTGAATACACACCTGTATACCTTTACCTGACCCCTCAACACACACCTGTATACCTTTGCCTGACCCCTCAACACACACACACACACCTGTATACCTTTACCTGACCCCTCAACACACACACACACACACCTGTATACCTTTACCTGACCCCTCAACACACACCTGTATACCTTTACCTGACCCCTCAACACACACACCCAGTCCTCTCTATATAATACCTTAGGTGAGGTGATATCCCCAGTCCTCTCTATATAATACCTTAGGTGAGGTGATATCCCCAGTCCTCTCTATATAATACCTTAGGTGAGGTGATATCCCCAGTCCTCTATATAATACCTTAGGTGAGGTGATATCTCCAGTACCTTAGGTGAGGTGATATCCCCAGTCCTCTATATAATACCGTAGGTGAGGTGATATCCCCAGTCCTCTCTATATAATACCTTAGGTGAGGTGATATCCCCAGTCCTCTATATAATACCTTAGGTGAGGTGATATCTCCAGTACCTTAGGTGAGGTGATATCCCCAGTCCTCTATATAATACCTTAGGTGAGGTGATATCCCCAGTCCTCTCTATATAATACCTTAGGTGAGGTGATATCTCCAGTCCTCTCTATATAATACCTTAGGTGAGGTGAAATCCCCAGTCCTCTCTATATAATACCTTAGGTGAGGTGATATCCCCAGTCCTCTCTATATAATACCTTAGATGAGGTGATATCCCCAGTCCTCTCTATATAATACCTTAGGTGAAGGTGATATCCCCAGTCCTCTCTATATAATACCTTAGGTGAGGTGATATCTCCAGTCCTCTCTATATAATACCTTAGGTGAGGTGATATCCCCAGTCCTCTCTATATAATACCTTAGGTGAGGTGATATCTCCAGTCCTCTCTATATAATACCTTAGGTGAGGTGATATCTCCAGTACCTTAGATGAGGTGATATCCCCAGTCCTCTCTATATAATACCTTAGATGAGGTGATATCCCCAGTCCTCTCTATATAATACCTTAGGTGAAGGTGATATCCCCAGTCCTCTCTATATAATACCTTAGGTGAGGTGATATCCCCAGTCCTCCAGTTGCTCTCTATCCGGTGTTGTTGTACGTAGGCACTCTTCCAGGGGGAGTGGAGGAAGCCAGGTTTTAGAGTCTTCCTCCTCTGAACAACCAGGGACTCTTCTATACCTGGGAACACAGGGTTAAGTAACTTATCCAGAGCGACCTACAGATGTTTCTAGCTAGTCTGCTCGGGGGAATTTGAACCGGCGACCTTTCGGGTTATACCTAGCCTCTTAAACGCTAGGCTAGCTGCTATAGAACCTATATACTTACACACACGTTAAGACATAAATATGAGGCGTTAGCAATAGCATTGTCACAAAGAGAGCGATACAGAGGGGGCAAAAAAGAAATGACGAACTGATAGGCTAACATCACATCTTCGCTATCGCTAATTCTCATTGGTATGGAGGGTAATATAATGCTAACGCTAGCCCCTATAGCTCATTGGTATGGTGGTAATATAATGCTAACGCTAGCCCCTATAGCTCATTGGTATGGTGGTAATATAATGCTAACGCTAGCCCCTATAGCCTTGGTATGGTGGTAAATATAATGCTAACGCTAGCCCCTATAGCTCATTGGTATGGAGGTAATATAATGCTAACGCTAGCCCATATAACTCATTGGTATGGAGGTAATATAATGCTAACGCTAGCCCCTATAGCTCATTGGTATGGTGGTAAATATAATGCTAACGCTAGCCCCTATAGCTCATTGGTATGGTGGTAATATAATGCTAACGCTAGCCCCTATAGCTCATTGCTATGAGGTACTGTAATGCTAACGCTAGCCCCTATAGCTCATTGGTATGGAGGTAATATAATGCTAACGCTAGCCCCTATAGCTCATTGGTATGGAGGTAATATAATGCTATCGCTTAGCCCCTAAAGCTTATTGGTATGGAGGTAATATAATGCAAGCTGCTCTCTCGTTGGTACACTACATTACCAAGAGTATGTGGGACACCTGCTCATTGAACATCTCATTCCAAAATCATGGACATTAATATGGGAGTTGGTCCCCCTTTGCTGCTATAACAGCCTCCACTCTTCTGGGAAGGCGCTTCCACTGATGTTGGAACATTGCTGCTATAACAGCCTCCACTCTTCTGGGAAGGCTTTCCACTAGATGTTGAACATTACTGCTATAACAGCCTCCACTTCTTCTGGGAAGGCTTTCATCAGATGCTATAACAGTCTCCACTCTTCTGGGAAGGCTTCCACTAGATGCTATAACAGTCTCCACTCTTCTGGGAAGGCTTTCCACTAGATGATGGAACATTGCTGCAGGGACTTGCTCCCATTCAGCCACAAGAGCATTAGTGAGGTCGGCACTGATGTTGGGTGATTAAGGCCTGGCTCACAGTCGGCGCTCCAATTCATCCCAAAGGTGTTCGATGGGTTGAGGTCAGGTATCTGTAAAGGCAAGTCAAGTTCTTCCACACTGATTTCAACAAACCGCTTCGTGCACGCACGGGGCATTGTCATGCTGAAACAGGAAAGGGCCTCCCCAAACTGTTGCAACGAACCTGGAAGCACAGAATCATCTATGCTGTAGAGTTAAGATTTCCATTCACTGGAACTAAGGGGCCGAACAACAGTACCAGACCATTATTCCTTCTCCACCAAACTTTACAGTTTGCACTATGCATTGGGGCAGGTAGCGTTCTACTGGCATCCCCCAAACCCAGATACGTCCGTCCATCACTACAGAGAACACGATTCCAGTGCTCCAGAGTCCAATGGCGGCGAGCTTTACACCACGCCAACTGACAATTGGCATTGCTCATGGTGATCTTAGGCTTGTGTGCGGCTGCTCGGCCACGGAAACCCATTTCACGAAGCTCCAGACAAACAGTTTTGTGCTGACGTTGCTTCCAGAGGCAGTTTGGAACTCGGTAGTGAGGTTTGCAACAGAGGACAGATCATTTTTACGCGCTTCAGCGGTCCTGTTCTGTGAGCTTCTGTGGCCTACCACTTCGCGGCTGAGCCGTTGTTGCTCCTAGATGTCTCCACCTATCAATAACAGCTCTTACAGTTGACCGAGGGGCAGCTCCAGCAGGGTAGAAATCTGACTGACTTGTTGGAAAGGTTTCATCCTATGATGGTGCCACGCTATAAGTCACTGAACTCTTCAGAAAGGCCATTCTACTGCCAATGTTTGTCTATGGAGATTGCATGGCTGTGTGCTCGATTTTATACACCTGTCAGCAACGGGTGTGGCTGAAATAGGCAAATCCACTAATTTGAAGGGGTGTCCACATACTTTTGTATACTGTATGTGTGTGTAATGCTAGCTGCCATGTCATAGGTATGGCTGTAATGCTACCGCTAGCTGCCATTTCATAGGTATGGCTGTAATGCTACCGCTAGCTGCCATTTCATAGGTATGGCTGTAATGCTACCGCTAGCTGCCATTTCATAGGTATGGCTGTAATGCTACCGCTAGCTGCCATTTCATAGGTATGGCTGTAATGCTACCGCTAGCTGCCATTTCATAGGTATGGCTGTAATGCTACCGCTAGCTGGCATTTCATAGGTATGGCTGTAATGCTACCGCTAGCTGCCATGTCAAAGGTATGGCTGTAATGCTAACTGCTATTCCATAGGTATGGCTGTAATGCTACCGCTAGCTGCCATTTCATAGGTATGGCTGTAATGCTAACTGCTATTCCATAGGTATGGCTGTAATGCTAACGCTAGCTGCCATTCCATTGGAATGGCTGTTATGCTAACTGCTATTCCATAGGTATGGCTGTAATGCTAGCTGCTATTCCATTGGTATGGCTGTAATGCTAGCTGCTATTCCATTGGTATGGCTGTAATGCTAGCTGCTATTCCATAGGTATGGCTGTAATGCTAACGCTAGCTGCCATTACATTGGTATGGCTGTAATGCTAGCTGCTATTCCATTGGTATGGCTGTAATGCTAACTGCTATTCCATTGGTATGGATGTAATGCTAGCTGCTATTCCATTGGTATGGCTGTAATGTACGCTAGCTGCTATTCCATTGGTATGGCTGTAATGCTAACGCTAGCTGCTATTCCATTGGTATGGCTGTAATGCTAACTGCTATTCCATTGGTATGGCTGTAATGCTAACTGCTATTCCATTGGTATGGCTGTAATGCTAACGCTAGCTGCCATTCCATTCGTATGGCTGTAATGCTACCGCTAACTGCTATTCCATTGGTATGGCTGTAATGCTAACTGCTATTCCATTGGTATGGCTGTAATGCTAACGCTAGCTGCCATTCCATTCGTATGGCTGTAATGCTACCGCTAACTGCTATTCCATTGGTATGGCTGTAATGCTAACTGCTATTCCATTGGTATGGCTGTTATGCTAACGCTAACTGCTATTCCATTGGTATGGCTGTAATGCTAACGCTAACTGCTATTCCATTGGTATGGCTGTAATGCTAACGCTAACTGCTATTCCATTGGTATGGCTGTAATGCTAACGCTAACTGCTATTCCATTGGTATGGCTGTAATGCTAACGCTAACTGCTATTCCATTGGTATGGCTGTTATGTTAGCGGTGAATCCTAGCTGACTGGCAGAGAGCCCAGTGCTACTCACAGACGGATGCAGTGATAGGCTGTTGCAGCACTGCAGAGTGGAGGAGTGGTCAGGGTGTGTGTGTGTGTATTAAAAGGAGAGTTCTGGTTGTTGCTCAGGTAGTTTATTATAAACGCCAGTGTGTGTCTTTACGTGAGGGGGTGTGTGTGGCTACAGAGATCCAATAATGAGTTCTACTATGTAAATCCATGGTGTGTGTGTGTGTGTGTACGTACCCTCCTCCTCGCTCTGTGTGTGTGTGGCGTCGCGTCATCTCGCTCTGTGTGTGTGTGTCTTGTCTGTGTGTGTGCGTACTCCTCGCTCCTGTGTGTGTGTGTGTGTGTGTGTGTGTGTGTGTGGTACGTACCCTCCTCCCTACATTTCTCCCTCCACAGCAGGTTATCCTCAGCCAGTATCCTCCAATAGGAACAGGTCTGAGCAGCATGCATCAGATCTCTGGGCTCCAGGAACGTCAGGACATACAGGGCCAGCTACAGGAGACACACAGTCATATCAACATCAGGACACACAGGGCCAGCTACAGGAGACACACAGGGCCAACTACAGGAGGAGACACACACAGGGCCAACTACAGGAGGAGACACACACAGGGCCAACTACAGGAGGAGACACACACAGGGCCAACTCCAGGAGGAGACACACACAGGGCCAACTCCAGGAGGAGACACACACAGGGCCAACTCCAGGAGGAGACACACACAGGGCCAACTCCAGGAGGAGACACACACAGGGCCAACTCCAGGAGGAGACACACACAGGGCCAACTCCAGGAGGAGACACACACAGGGCCAACTCCAGGAGGAGACACACACAGGGCCAACTCCAGGAGGAGACACACACAGGGCCAACTCCGGGAGACACACAGGGCCAACTCCGGGAGACACACAGGGCCAACTCCGGGAGACACACAGGGCCAACTCCGGGAGACACACAGGGCCAACTCCAGGAGACACAGACAGGGCCAACTCCAGGAGACACACAGGGCCAACTCCAGGAGACACACAGGGCCAACTCCAGGAGACACACAGGGCCAACTCCAGGAGACACACAGGGCCAACTCCAGGAGACACACAGGGCCAACTCCAGGAGACACACAGGGCCAACTACAGGAGACACACAGGGCCAACTACAGGACACAGACAGGGCCAACTACAGGACACAGAAAGGGCCAACTACAGGACACAGACAGGGCCAACTACAGGAGACACACAGGGCCAACTACAGGACACAGACAGGGCCAACTACAGGACACAGACAGGGCCAACTCCAGGACACAGACAGGGCCAACTCCAGGACACAGACAGGGCCAACTACAGGAGACACACAGGGCCAACTACAGGAGACACAGACAGGGCCAACTACAGGAGACACAGACAGGGCCAACTCCAGGAGACACAGACAGGGCCAACTCCAGGAGACACACAGGGCCAACTACAGGACACACAGGGCCAACTACAGGAGACAGACAGGGCCAACTCCAGGACACAGACAGGGCCAACTCCAGGACACAGACAGGGCCAACTCCAGGACACAGACATGGCCAACTACAGGAGACACACAGGGCCAACTACAGGAGACACAGACAGGGCCAACTCCAGGAGACACAGACAGGGCCAACTCCAGGAGACACACAGGGCCAACTCCAGGAGACACACAGGGCCAACTCCAGGACACACAGGGCCAACTCCAGGAGACACAGACAGGGCCAACTCCAGGAGACACACAGGGCCAACTACAGGAGACACACAGGGCCAACTACAGGACACAGACAGGGCCAACTATAGGACACACATGGCCAACTACAGGAGACACACAGGGCCAACTACAGGAGACACACAGGGCCAACTACAGGAGACACACAGGGCCAACTACAGGAGACACACAGGGCCAACTACAGGACACACACATTATATCACAGACCGGATCACAACTTAACTCATAATCACATCTATATGTGTGTGTGTGTGTGTGTGTGTGCTGTGTGTGTGTCTGTCTGTGTGTGTGTGTGTGTGTGTGTCGTGTGTGTGTGTGTGTGTGTGTGTGTGTCCTCTCACCTCTTTGGGCAGCAGGGAGATGAAGTCTCGTTGGAACTGAGGCTCAATAACCTGCATCATGTGCTTCACCTGATTGGACTCACAGCTGTCAATCAAGTCATCCAGAGCCAATAGGCGCTCAGGACCACTCCACGCCTACAGGAAGGGGGGAGGGGCATCAATACACATTTGATCAAAACTGTCATCAAGGCAAAAAGGGAGAAGAACGTCAAATGAAAGTAATTTGATTTGTTTAACACTTATTTTGGTTACGTGTGGAAGACGGAACACTGGGAATCAGAAAGATTAACATTCCTTCCTGTGTTCACCATTCATTAATACACCAGAACCAGATGACCAGAGGGAGGGAGGGTCCATTCATTAATACACCAGAACCAGATGGAGGGAGGGTCCATTCATTAATACACCAGAACCAGATGGAGGGAGGGTCCATTCATTAATACCCCAGAACCAGATGGAGGGAGGGTCCATTCATTAATACCCCAGAACCAGATGGAGGGAGGGTCCATTCATTAATACCCCAGAACCAGATGGAGGGAGGGTCCATTCATTAATACCCCAGAACCACAGAGAGAGGGAGGGTCCATTCATTAATACACCAGAACCAGAGGGAGGGAGGGTCCATTCATTAATACCCCAGAACCAGAGGGAGGGAGGGTCCATTCATTAATACCCCAGAACCAGAGGGAGGGAGGGTCCATTCATTAATACACCAGAACCAGAGGGAGGGAGGGTCCATTCATTAATACCCCAGAACCACAGAGAGAGGGAGGGTTCAGAAGCCGAGGGCTGTTCACCAGATATTAGATCCTGCTTTCTGGCAGGAGGGAAATTAATGTAGGTGGTGCTGGAGGGAGGAGAGGTGTTTAATTATTTAATTAGCTGAGGTTTGTTCCCCTCTAAAATCACACCACTCCATCCCAGAATTCCCTTCTCTCTCCCTCTGTTGATAAAGCACTCCAGGTTTCCCAGGGCTTCATGGTGGTTAATTAGTGGTTGTTATGGAAACGCAGCAGCAGAGGGGGTGTGTCTCTCACCTGGAAGGTGTGAAGCCAGTCCTGTAGGCCGGAGGGGGGCGGGCCTGAGGTGACACGTCTCCGCTGAGCTGAATGCCCATTGGCTGCTCGCAGGTCTCCAAAGGTAGTGGGCGTGGTCTGGAATGGAACGAGACTGCAGGGACTGGAGAGAGAGAGAGAGTATATATATATATATTATGACATTTGTAATGTCTTAATTGTTTTGAAACTTCTGTGTGTGTAGTGTTTACTGTTAATTTTTATTGTTTATTGTCTATTGTATTTACAATAAAGCCCTTGAATTGAATTGAAATTGAGAGAGAGAACATGAGAAAGACCGGTTGAGAATTATAATTCAGAAGGTTTTGTCAGATATTATTCATCGTAATCAGACAGGTGTTTTACATGGACGATACATTGGAGATAATATAACTAGTGGAAACAATAGAACACTATGAAGACTCTGGAGATAATATAAGTAGTGGAAACAATAGAACACTATGAAGACTCTGGAGATAATATAACTAGTAGAAACAATAGAACACTATGAAGACTCTGGAGATAATATAACTAGTGGAAACAATAGGTAGTGGACACAATAGAACACTGTGAAGACTCTGGAGATAATATAAGTAGTGGAAACAATAGGTAGTGGACACAATAGAACACTGAAGACTCTGGAGATAATATAAGTAGTGGAAACAATAGAACACTGTGAAGACCCTGGAGATAATATAACTAGTAGAAACAATAGAACACTATGAAGACTCTGGAGATAATATAACTAGTGGAAACAATAGGTAGTGGACACAATAGAACACTGTGAAGACTCTGGAGATAATATAACTAGTGGAAACAATAGAATACTGTGAAGACTCTGGGGATAATATAAGTAGTGGAAACAATAGAACACTATGAAGACTCTGGAGATAATATAACTAGTGGAAACAATAGAACACTATGAAGACTCTGGAGATAATATAAGTAGTGGAAACAATAGAACACTGTGAAGACTCTGGAGATAATATAAGTAGTGGAAACAATAGAACACTATGAAGACTCTGGAGATAATATAACTAGTGGAAACAATAGAACACTATGAAGACTCTGGAGATAATATAACTAG
>NW_027038192.1:0-27076 GCF_034236695.1 Oncorhynchus nerka | reverse complement strand
TTTATAAGGTAGGCCCCTATGTATGGTTTTTATTGTCATATGGGCTGTGTTGACTGCAGGGCACACACACAGTTTGTATCTCAGTTAGTGTTTCCACTAGGATTTATTTCAGCAGTGGTGGCAAATACCTTATATCTGGTTCAAGTTTACATCGAAAAAGACCACGGAAATTTCAAAATAAACTAATAATACATACAGTTGAAGTGGGAAGTTTACATACACTTAGGTTGGAGTCATTAAAACTCATTTTTCAACCACTCCGTAAATGTCTTGTTAACAAACTAGAGTTTTGGCAAGTCAGTTAGGACATCTACTTTGTGCATGATAAGTAATTTTTCCAACAACTGTTTACAGACAGATTATTTCACTGTATCACAATTCCAGTGGGTCAGAAGTTTACATACACTAAGTTGACGAGTCCTATATTAACATAGCCTGAAATGCTGCTCAGCAAGGAAGAAGCCACTGCTCCAAAACCACCATAAAAAAAGCTAGACTACGGTTTGCCATTGCACATGGAGACAAAGATTGTACTTTTTGGAGAAATGTCCTCTGGTCTGATGAAACAAAAATAGAACTGTTTGGCCATAGTGACCATTATATGTTTGGAGGAAAAAGGGGGAGTCTTGCAAGTCGAAGAACACCATCCCAACCGTGAAGCACGGGGTGGCATCATCATTTTGTGGGGTGCTTTGCTGCAGGAAGGACTGGTGCACTTCACAAAATACATGGCATCATGAGGCAGAAAAAGGATGTGGATATATTGAAGCAACATCTCAAGACATCAGGAAGTTAATCTTGGTCGCAAATGGGTCTTCCAAATGGACAATAACCGCAAGAATACTTCCAAAGTTGTGGCAAAATGGCTTAAGGACAAAGTCAAAGTATTGGCATACACACACATGTATATGTATGTATGAGCATATAGGCAAAACGCTGTAGTATACTCAAAACAAACTCTTATTATGTTTTAGACTAGTGAGGGAGAAATTGAAGCTACTGGCAGGACAGCTCTACGACATCCTTCCATGCCATATCTATGTGCTTATCTTGATATTGAATTGAAATTCCTACCATATTTTTTGGCTATCCAAGGGCAAACAGGAAATAAAAATAAACCTAGAGAGCAACCATATGCCTAATGTAAAGCCATATTAACAAAGAGTAAACTTATATAGAGAAGGTTATTCAGAAGAGGTTGTGTGTGGAAAAAACATTTCAGTTGAATGCATTCAGTTGTACAACTGACGAGGTGTCCCCCTTTCCCTTACATGAAGTTATCAGGCTCCCAATCAGAAATGATCTGAATCCACATCACCACCTTGTGGCTTGAAGAGCTTAGAAAATAACTTAAATATGTCGTTGCCCATATATGGAAGAGCACAATGGCGGACATAAGATAGTGAAAATATATCATACAATATGCAAATGTCTCACACGTATGCAATTATGTTAAGGAGACTGTAGTCTTACCTGACTGTGGGTTGGGTATCCATGGTAACCAAGGGTCAGGGGGTCATTGTTCTGAAAGAGAAGAGAGCGGACATTTAAAAACAAGGTCACCAACTACAAAGTTCACCAATTATCATCATTTTTTACATCAACGTTTGACCCGTTTGAGTCCGTTTTAAGTTGTATAATCTTCCCTCCTTTATTTTCTCTTTCCAGCCAATCATCCCTCTCTCCTCACCAGTATATTCCACGTTCCAGTTAATTGATGCATTAATGGCCACACTAATCAAATTAATTCTGCCTGTGCCTCACACTCCTCTAGCTAGCTCCCCCACTCAATGTCCTGGTGTGTCCTCTTCCTCTCTCTTCTCACGCCAGTGGAGCTATTGTGTGTTAGTTAGGAGAGATAAGAGGACAGGGAGAGAGAGAGAAAGAACGAGGGAGGAGGAGAAAAAGAGAGACTCACCATAGCGCTTAAATCAGAAATAGGTCACGAGTGTCATGGAGTATACTGCCTCCCTCACATCATCTGCCCTGATGCAACCCACTGTCAGATTCCTCTGATTTGCTCCGTTATAACTGGTGGTAGTGGTGTTGCAAGAGAGAAAATGGAAAGAGGGAGACGTAGGCTAGCTACCAAATATTTGGTGAGTAATTGCCTAGTGTCCTCATTAAGCTCTCCTCTTCCCCCATTGTGCTATCAGTTAATGTTAGGTTACCCGATGTTAATTAAGCTGCCTGTCTGTTATAAAACATACACTTGTAACGCACTTTAATCACACGCATAACACCAGATACTGGCATTTATGCAGTGCTCGATCAAAATACACCATGTGCTGGTTTTACAGAATTTACAATTGGATCGGTTTGAGGGGAATAAAATATATAGGCTTGGCTGTGTCTCGCTACATCAAAACCATCTCTCCTTTCCTCCTCCCTCATCTCCCTTTCATCTGGAACCAATGTCCCTCGCCTGTGTTGTCCCCGGAGGGAACACTTTGCTCCGTGCGCATCACAGCTTGAGCCCTCACAATGAGCGCTGTAGCCATCACCCTCAAGCCACAGGCGACGTTACACAAAACACTCCATCGTAATACTTTTTATGGAATTCAAAAGTAGAAAGTAGAGAGAAGAGTTGCTATGCTCGTTCACTGCAGTTTGAGTAAGTGTCCTGGAGAGCCAAAAATGTCCTTAGCGAGAACAGATTTGAGGCAACAGTAAATTATTAATTGCCTTTTAGAAGCCTGACTAACATGAATAAAGTATAAACATCTATTTGAAACGGAGGGTAAATTCCCTGAACTGTGTTGTAGTCATGAAGGCAGACATGCAATAAATACTAGGCAAATCCAGACATTTTTAAAGGGCACCGCGAAATCGGCTAATTATGTTGAAAGATCTAAGGGGGAAGGGCCGGGGTGAGACGGTAAAACACATCTGGAATAAATATTTCTGGAATTGCTCAAAAAAAGGAGGGTGTTCGAGGAGAATGAAGGGATGAAAAGGAGGGAGGAGTAGAAAGTGAGGGAGGAACCCGGGCTAGACGAATAGAGTGAAATAGGAATAGGGTTTAAAAAAAAAAAGTCCAAAGGAGATGACTCCGTCCCAAATAGCACCCTATTCCCTACAAAGTGCCTATGGCCCTGGTCAGAGCAGTGCACTATATAGAGTGCCATTTGGGATGCTACCAAGAACAAAGACAGTAAGTCATACATAAGCAGAGTCATGCGCTTAATTTCCTTAAGGAGGGAAGAGGGGGAGGAAAGAGGAGAGAGTAGAGAAGGAGGGAAGAGGGGAGTAGAGGGAGGGAAAAGGAGAGCTGTCTGAACGGAACATGTCCACTCAGACAAACACTAATACACAAAAATATATGTGCACACTCTCGCTCACATTCAGACACGCACACACATGCTCTCTGGATAACAGCTTTGCTATAATCTAAACGCACACAACGACCCAAAATACTCTCAGAAATACACACACCCACCATTTGTGCTACCCCCAACCATTACAGCTAATCTACTAGAGTGACTCCATCCAGCATCTGCAGCCTTTTAAGAAACCATCCAAGTATGTAAATTCTACTTATGCCTTCTGTCTTTGTCAAATGGACAAATTAATGGGCTATTTCTGTTTAGAGGAGAAGCTGAATAAAAGCAGAGGACAAACTGAAGGAGGGAAAGAGTGTGAGAGGGAGAGAGCAATCAGGAGAAAGTAACAAGATGTCTTGAAGTCAACAGATGGTGAAAGGAGGGAGGGGAGAGGGGACTCCGGGGGGTGAAAAAGGCCCCAAAACAGAGGTATGGGTTGAGAAGGGCATGGTGTGTGTGTGTCAACGTGAACAGGAGTTCAGTTACTTCCAATGGTCCAAGTTTCTCACTCACATCACCAGTTCACAGGATTGTGGTAATCCCTTGTACACATGGACCCAGTGCCCTCCCAAAAACAGGTTGTGTGTGTGTAGTGGTGATTCTTTATTTTCACAGGCCACCTGGTTATTCACTCATCATTTGATACAGGATCACTTTTTATGGAGTCGACTCCAAGTTGAAACCACATCAAATTGTATTCAATTTTTCCCAAAGAACATGAGGGCCAAGAAGGCATGAGGCACTCAAAGAGGATGTGACTCCATTTCAACCACAGAGCCCTTACATTCTAAGCCTCACAGCCAGCCAGAGGATCCAATAGTGTATTCCAGCACTCTATACTTCCCATTCTTGTGGCTTGACACAGAATACCTACACTTAAAGTCCTATGCTTTTAGAGGGGCTTTAACTGGATGTTGCCTGTACGTGCAGCTCTTGGATCAGTTTGAACTGTTCCTGCTGATGGTTGATGCTAGAACTGGGGCAGGAAAACTGATCTAGAATCAGATTTATCAAGACAATGTCGACCTGTTATGCACAGATAACAAATGAACCCCTGCTACACAGAACCCAAAATAAACAACTTGGGGTTGAGTCAGTGAACCTGGTGGAGGAGACAGTCATCATCCTCTCGGAGAGAAATTGGACCAAAACTAAATAAATATTCTCAAACTCAGAGCAGGAGAGGAGAACATTTTTCTTGCTGACGTTTCATTCTATTTCGGTCGGGCGGACTGAAATAAAAGTACATCCGAGTGCTGCTGCTCACTAATCTGCTGACCTGGGTTCAAACACTATTCAAAATCATTCCAATTTCCAAACCATTTAATCTCTGCTTGATTGAGCTTGCCTGATTTTAATGGACCCAATTGAATACCCCAAATGTGTCAACCTGGCCCATCCTGGCTCTCCGGGCTTGACTAGAGCAAAGGCACAAAGCATTTGAAAGATGTCAAGTATCTTTAAACCCGGGTCTGCTGCTCTGTGCTCCTCCACCTACATTAATGTTAGCAGTCCAGTCATTCATCCTGGCCGGTGTCACCCCAGGCGGGTCCTTATTAGGTTAGGGGACCCGGTCGACCCTAAGTGACAGACTTAGGAGCTCTGCATACGGAATCAAATTGATCCGACATCTCCAAAATCTCGATTTGCGGTTCTTATTCTAACCCCTGCATTTTGGATCACAGCCAGCGTGAAATATGAAGGAAGTTTTTTCAAAGAGCTATGCAGCTGCAGGGTAAGAATATGAAATGGCAGCTTTCATAAGGTGTACGATTCGGATAAACCCATTCAGGTTAGAGCTTTTATTGTTATGACTGAACTAGATGAGATTAATGATAAGGACTTTCGTGACATTAATGTGTAAAACAGCACAAGCACACTACTCCCTATTAGGAATAGTTACCAATAGTCAAAAGTAGAGAGCACTATGTAAGGAAGTAAGGTCACATTTGAGACCGCACATCAACTACAATAGTGTCTATGAACAAAGTGTGCAATGGCTGATGGTCCTCTGTTGTGTGATGGTGGAAAGGATGGCTTATCACCATTACCACCACATCCCATTCTACTGGCATTAACCCAGAGGTCAGAGGTCATGACGTGGTGTGACAGAAGCAGGCGCTGCCAAACATTCTGTGATAACACTCAGTAGAGGGAAAGACAATGAGAGAGGGAGAGAAAGAAAGACGGCGGAAATGTTGAGAGAAAGAGAATGAGATGAGTGGAGGCGTGTCCAGTTACTGGACTACTTAAAAGGAATAACCTCACATAATAACACAACACTTTCCATGATTCATCCTACCCCTGGGGGAGAGAGGCTGGAAGGGGGATGAGGCGGGAAGGGGGGGATGAGGCCGGGAAAAGGGGATGAGGGCAGAAGGGGATGAGGACGGGAGGATGAGGCCAGGAAGGGGAAAAAGATACCCATGGGGGAGAGACCGGGGGAGGGGATGAGGCCGGGAAGGGGGAAAGATGCCCATGGGGGAGAGGCTGCGGGAAAAAGATGCCCATGGGGGAGGCTGGGAAGGGGTGAGGCCGGGAAGGTGAAAAATGCCCATGGGGGAGAGGCCGGGGGGGTGAGGCCGGGAGAAAGAAGTTTGATTTGGAGAAATGCAATCGTGCATTTATGAAGTCATTTCTTGGAAAGCTTAGCGCCACTCTCGTTTAAGGAAGGAGCGTTTAATATCTCTTAACCTACTTTCAGCTGAAATATTAATGGAGGCATCAGGTCAGGGGAATAAGAACACAGCACCGGTACCACGTATTCACTAAGTGGAAAATGATTAACAGTACTCAATCTAATGTCGTAACAATGAATGATAATGTATGATAATACAGCTGTATGATAATAGTGTGGAAGCCTATTGATTACAATAGACAATAGGAATTTAAAGCAATGTCGATAAATGTACATCACCAGCTTTTGTAGCCAAAATATGATACCAAGCTCTACCGCCTGCATTATGCAGTGTGTGTGTGTGTGTGTGTGTGATTAATCCTCCCCCTGTAGATAGGGATCAGTGTGGTTCTAATGCCCCCTCCTGAATGAGCGGTGATCCCGTTAGCCTAGCGGAAAAAGCCTCTTTACTGCTGGTGATAGGGCAAATCTGCTCCCTACTACCAGGGAAGGGTGGAGGAGATCTACGAGGGAGGAGAGATCTACCAGGGAGGAGGTGGGGGTCTTAGACCAACCCAAAGACGTTCAATACCTTTTTAGGAGCCAAGTGACCATTGATCCATCCAGCCATACCTCTCCCTCCCACACAAACGCAGACACATACTGTCTGTTTTAAGTGAATTAGACATTATAAGATTGTCTTTCAGCACCCTTGCAGGAGAGTATCGTGGTGGACTACCTCTGAAGACAGTCTCCCCCACTATTACACGAGGGCAGCACTCGTCAATTCCCCTCCATTACCGCTACTTACAAATGGCAGAGAGAAGGGCATTTTACCTTTGGATGGATCGGTTAACTTCCCACTGCAACTTAATGCAACATGATACATTTAGTGCATCACGTGACATCCTGCCTATGTATTTCTCTAGAGATGTGGAAAATGTGGGCATTTGACAGCACTGAAAATTACTGGGTAGCCGGGTCAATTTGATTTAAATAAATCTGCTGTGATGATACTGGCAGTTCCATCA
This sequence comes from Oncorhynchus nerka, assembly GCF_034236695.1. Classification (NCBI taxonomy): domain Eukaryota; kingdom Metazoa; phylum Chordata; class Actinopteri; order Salmoniformes; family Salmonidae; genus Oncorhynchus; species Oncorhynchus nerka. The sequence goes on along the minus strand of NW_027038192.1, from coordinate 20,105 downwards.
TTAAGTGGTAAATGTCACCGCCAAGTGCAATAGACTAAAGCATGTGGGTTTGACTTGTTACAGTAGGACTAAAGGACTAAATACACAACAGGCAGTGATTGTATCCCAGTCATAGAATGGGACGTGTTTGTTTAAGGTCCCCACCCCAACCCCCCAAAAATCACACACGCAAACATTTCACTCCCATTATAAACCAAATACTATTAACACCAAGACGCCAGACGAAGTATGACTGTTTTAGCATAACAAAGGTTACTTTTGTTTACATTCCTGCTATTTGAAAACATGCTTTTCTCAGTGATAGAGGCCAAATGCCGCTGCTTTCGACGGAGTATAATAATGTAACCGCTGGAGAAAGAGCATAGCCTGCATAACTAAGTAAGCATGTTGTTGAATAGGCCTACACTACAATAACAAAGGACCTCTGAAGCATTGTATCGTTTCAGGAAAATGTCCGTTTTGTGTACACTTCAAAAGACATGGCAACATTGTAGCAGCCTCCGTAGTCATCGATATTAATAGGCTATATATTGCTTGCCGAGTCCGCAGAGAGCTAAAATGCAGATAGGGGACTGTAAACTACTACTAGGCTATTGTGTGGGTCAACTCGTACACCGATCTCTCGCGGTCTCTGGCGACACGCTAATTAATCACACCAATAAATAGATGAAAATGGTCGGAAGATAATTAGCCTAGCGACCTCATTCGAGTGCTATATTAAATAGTTTGGGTTAATATGGTGTTTCCTGTTCCATGTGTGGTTTTAATGTCTACGGTAGCGAATAATTAGGCTATTATCAGCCTATCTGGCATGAAAACACCAGTTTGAGATCAAAGTTATCTAGAACAGTGCTTTGCTTTGTGTTTTGGCTGTAAAGCATGCAAGTGGGTGTATTAATTCGAAAAACAGAGCAATTAAAATGCCCATCCTCTCTCGGTTCCTTCTCACCTGGCCGACCTCTGCGACTACTCCAGATGCGTCAATCCGGGGACGCTTGCACTCTGCCCCGGCCGATTCCACAAGAGCTGTCGACGTCTGCGCGTCAGATGCTGGGTCTCCTCGCTTCATTCCCCGGACAGCTGCGCCAGAAGCCCCGGTCGAGTTGGGATGCACCCCGGCCATTGTGTCCTGGAGCTCTCGATCCCGGTCCATGATAGCCCGAGATACAGGCAGCATGATTGGTGTTACGTCGGTCGACATTAACATTTAAAAACGCCTGATGTTCCCTGTCAGTGCTAGAATTTTCACCCATCCTTTCAACCTTGGCCTCTGTCGAAATCTTTTCTGTGGTCAAAATTATGTTTGTAAGAAACCGATTGGGGTTGTATATAGTCCGTCCCTGTTATGAAACTCCTTGATATTAAAGATGATCAGATGTATAATTCGGATCAAGCTTAATTGATATAACGAATTACTTGTTTCTTTAAAAATGTGTTGCCTTTACTTCGCCATTGATACGATGCAGATTACAAAATAGATTCTATACAAAATTAGTAGTTAACGTTAATTTATCGGTTCATAGCCTTGTGTTTAGGCTTCAGCCTACTAACGTTAGTCATGTAACGTTAAAGCAATATTCAGTCTGCAGAAGGCCTAGGCTATTTCACCGTTTTATTAACCTAAGTAATTAACTACACTGCTTAATGATACGGTGCCTGGAATAATATGCCCATTCACTGTTGACCCCTTATTTGTGCCAGAGAGACAGAAATATTTTATGAAAATACATCAACATCCTACCTCACGCGCAGGACTAAAATCACTAAACATGTCTTCCCTGACTGCTATTGCCTTTTCCAGTCTACTCGCCAGACTTTTTTCGCATGGAGAGAGGGTTATTGAAAGTCAATCCTTAATGAACCATCTCCTTCATGTTAGTCTTCCGTTCTGTGTTAGATGAATTCCAAAACAAAAGACAACGGGCTGCGGTATTTCCTTTACCGTCTTCCCTATATTTTTTTCTGTCCTTATCCCGGTGTATTCTTGCGGCGCGTACACTTACAGAAAGGAAATGATCTTTCCTCCCCTTCTGTGTTCTCGTGTAGGTCCCTCCCTGTTCCCCTTGGACGTGCGCCCTCCTATCTTCCGTTCTCTCCTAAAAACACTAGCATGGCAGCCACAACAACAAAAACGTAGTGTGCCGCAGTGCCATAAAACAATTAAAATGGGGGGCATGTGAGGGCCATGTCTATTTTCGCAGCATTTTGAACTCAGACTTCTTTAACTAGCGGAATATGAATGACGCATGATTCACGTGTTCTCCTTTAAAATAGACCAGAGGCCTACTAACCTGTGCTGTAGAATAAAATAAACATTTCCTGAAGGTGACAACATTACTCCAGATAAATGTGCCATTGAGATTATAACATGATTGCGCTCCTATTATTACACAACAGCCAGTTCAAGGTCTTCAGACCTCAACTACAAATCAAGAGTTTCAGGAGGCATTCTCGATCCTGGTTTAGAGCTTGGCTGACACCCAGTGGTCAAAACGTATGATCTTCATGCGAATTAATGACTGCATGCATGTATAATATGGAAGAGGTCTGCTAACCTATATTCAAAAAGCCATTTTAGACAGTAATCATTGAATGCTATAATGTATGGAATAACATTGATATCCAGAATGTTGATTGGGGCCGTTGTCTAGAACATCCATAAGCGGAGTCAGTGTGAACGTAAACAATTGAGTACAGCACTGGTGGAGTCAGTCATGCCATCTAGACTAGACTGCCTGGGAGCAAGAAACACAGTCTCCTTTTTAAGGGTTTTATTAGTGGTGAACGAGCAGCATTGGGCCTGGAGATGAAAAGAGAGAGGAAAGAAGTTAGAATGGAAATGTATTAGTAAAGTTGAATCTGTTCCACTGACAAAGGGAAAATCCTACCAGTTAATCTTCCATGACTATTGCTTTCTGTCCATCTTTATCTGTGGAACAGAGGCAGGAAATGCATTAGTCCTCTTAAATAATTAAAGTAGCCTTAATTACAAAACCATATTTTGCTGTGTGGCACCACACGTCAGCCTTTGCTCCATTTCTGGGAATAAATAATTATTTAAAAAAAAAATCACATGTGAGTTATGGATGCATCCCAAATGGTACCCTACGTTTGACAGGGCTCTGCCGTGTCCATAGTGACTGAACATTGTGTCTGTGCGGTTCCTTACAGTCACTGGCCAAAGCATCCCTCTACACACAGGCTGCCGTCCAGCGGGCGAACACACTTCAGTAGAACACATGAAGTAGATCTGAGGGGAGCGAGAGAGCGAGAAAGGGACAAGGGGAGGGTCAGATGAGAAGCAAGTCAGCCACATCTACAGACAGAGCTGTGTACTGGCCTCTTCCTTGCCTTTGGCTATAGGTCTCAAAACTCCCGTTGTTCATATTATTGATCGATTAAAGGGCTAAACAGGTTAAAATGAATGGTGGGAAATCAAATCAAATGTATTTATATAGCCCTTCGTACATCAGCTGATATCTCAAAGTGCTGTACAGAAACCCAGCCTAAAACCCCAAAGAGCAAGCAATGCAGGTGTAGAAGCACGGTGGCTAGGAAAACTCCCTAGAAAGGCCAAAACCTAGGAAGAAACCTAGAGAGGAACCAGGTTATGTGTGGCCAGTCCTCTTCTGGCTGTGCCGTGGAGATTATAACAGAACATGGCAAAGATGTTCAAATGTTCATAAATGACCAGCATGGTCCAATAATAATAAGGCAGAACAGTTGAAACTGAGCAGAAGCACAGCCAGGTGGACTGGGAAACTGTCACGCACTGCCAGATCACGGAGAATGGAGGAAAGAAAAACAGGAAGATGGCTACTTTAACTTAAGACTGCCATTGGCTCCAAGTTAAAAGATCGAGTGCAGTGGGCAGCCCTCACCTCTTCATGGTCCTCCAATGTCTGGGTCTGTCCAGAGGTGAGGAACTGGAAGGTGGAGATGGTGAACCTTCGTGTCTGGCCTTGGTGGAAGGGGTGGGGGGTGGAGGAGATGGTGAGGCTTCTGAGAGTCCGGGTCCGATGGTTAGGACATCTACACAGGAGGCGAGAATGTGGTTATTCAGCGCAACAAGAAAAACTCTGAAAATACTTCCTTTCCTCCATCCCTGTGATGGTCTGCCCACTGACGTGTGCAGTTTGTAAATGTTAAATAATATCATGTAAAATGAATTACTTTAAATTGTACCCCAAAATTTAGTGAGCTACAAAAGTATTGAAACAGTGACAAGTTTTGAAATTAAACAAGTCAAATGACTGAGGTTTCAGTGAAGACTGTCAGCTTTCCCTTTAGGTATTTTCATCAATTACTGCACTTTTGTACATTGTCTCCTAAAATGGGGGGAGGGGGAATTCACTTGTGTATTAAAAGTAGTCAACAGTTTAGTATTTACATCCCATGTTCCTAGCACCCAATGATTACATGAAGCTGTTACTTCAAACTTGTTGGTTGCATTTGCTGTTTGTTTTGGCTGCGTTTAGATTATTTTGTGCCCAATAGAAATGAATGGTAAATCATTTGTCATTTTGAAGTCACTTATTGTAATGGTAAGAAGTTTGCATGTCGTGGGGCGTATGATATTTGTGCGTCTAACTTTATCACTTACGATTCATTCAGGAATATCCATAACCATGGTAGCATCCACATTAATGTTGAAGTGTTAAGAAATATTCTATTATTATACAATTAAAGTGACATGTACATTATTTATCATTCATTTCTATTGGGCACAATATAATCTCAACCAAAACAAACAGCAAATGGATCCAACAAGTTAAATGTAATCATTGGGTGCTAGGAATATGGGAAAAAAATACTTAATTCTTGATTACTTTAACACGCATGTTTAATTTGTCCTAATGCTTTTGGTCCCCTAAAAAGGGGGGATTACATGTAAAAAGTGCTGTAATTTCTTTCTATACGGTTCACCCGATACGGATGAAAATACCCTCAAATTAAATCTGACAGTCTGCACATTAACCTCATAGTATCATTCCAAATCATAAATGCTGGATTACAGAACCAAAAAAAACATTGAAAATACATTAAAAAGTTTCACTGTCCCAATACTTTGAGCTCACTATCGTAGTTGAACACAGACATGTAGGAGCCTAGAAGGTCAAAGGTAACCCTGCAGCGTACCCATTATAGAGGAGTACCCAGACAGTCTGTCCTGATCTGGGGTAGGCCACGCAGTAGTGTACCAGCAGGACCACTTTGTCATCTGGGGGGTTGAGCAGACGCACCTCAAGGTGTAAGGGTTTACCCAAGAGCATCTGCAGGGGCCGGTGGTACTGGGGGTAGAAGCTACTGTACTGCTCATCTGGAGTGGGGGAAAGGGTGTTACTTTAATGTGTTACATAATAATGTTAATCCTTTCCAGGTGCTTGACAAAGTTTCTTGACATCCAAAGCAAATTGACATACTGTTAAAATGCTCTAAAAGTGATCTTTATAAGTTGACATGCAAGACTGACCACTACCACTTGGAGTGTGGAGTTGGAGAAACCGACAGCAGCTAAATGGGTGAGATGTGTGAGCAACTATAGCTGCGTACCTGTGGCAATCCTGAGCTGGACCCCCAACACACCCTGGGCCTGAATGGAGGGGCCAAAGGAGGGGGTCTTGACCAGGAAGCCAACACTCACCACAGAGCCAGGAGTGTACTGGCACTCAACCAGCAGCCTAGGAGCAACAGGAACACAGCAGATAGGGAGGCCACAACTCAGACACTTCATACATTCCTGCACTGAAAAACATAAACTCCATTCCTATGGAATACGTCACTCGATAAGATAATGCATTGAATTATTATTGTTGTTCTCTCGTTTGACCAGAATGTGTTTTTGCTTTTCCAAGTAACAGTGAAATATGAAATTAACAGCTTGTGAACCCCAGTGGGGGTTTATAACTGACCTGATAGGAGAGTCTCTGGTGATGGTCCCATAGTTGAGGGTGATTGACTGAACCGTGTTGATGATCTCCACCATGTAGACTACCGTTTGGCCAACCTCCTGTTGGAACAATAGGGTCCAGTTCAGTAGGGAGAAAACGTTTTCAAACTGAACTTGTCCAATTACAAACACAGATTGATGTTGAAAACTTGATTGCTGACATGCAAAACATTTTGGGACTGTTTCAACTGTAGACTAATTAAATACCAAAAGATAGTTTGACTGAATGTTCCATTAAGCCCAGTGCCCTCCAGAGAACACAGATTCAGACATTTGGGAGAGCAATGTTAATGAAGTGCACCCATTCAGTAACCCATGAGGCTTAATGGAGTCCCAACCATTACTAATCAATGCCGACTTTTTAAAAATGAACTCAAAAACTGTACAAGAAGATAGTGGGCCACTCACGTATCTGTGGGCCCCGCAGCCGCCCAGTGGGATCTTGAACAGGCGTAGTCTGGGTCACCCTCTGAGGGGCGTAGGTGGGGTTGCCAGCGGCAGGAGCAAAGCAGGGTTCAGAGGGGGTCCGTGAGGGAGGCGGGCACCAAAAAGACAAAGTGGCGGTCCAATGTGCATTCTGGGAAAGAACATGTAAAACACTGGGTTGGCTAAAGGTGGATCTAGAGTGGCATTCCAAGGTTTTGACTGATATTGGGACCCTATATATAGCAGACAATTAAGATTTATTGCAGGGGTGAATCTTAAATGGTATTTTCCTGATTCCTCGTGTCCTCTTCCTGCATTGGAGAAGGTCAGGAGCGGACAAAAGAATCAAGAAAATACAAATTGTGATTCATTTGGGGTTATACTTACCATCCATGGAAGTAGTAGCAGGCAGAGGGCTTGGTGCTGTAGCAGCAGCCCAGAGAGAGACACTCTGCCTGGGATAGAGCCCTTGGCGGCCGCAGGGAGGCGCTGGTCACTGGAAGGTTACACTCTACAGGGGATACAGAAATGTCAATGGACAGGAGTGACCAGTAATCTGAATGAGCTGGATATAACATCTTACCTCCCTTTATTTCCAGTCAGACAAGCACAGGACAGGTAAAACCGCTCACCATTAAAAAACAAATTAAGTTAATTTTAAAAAGATAGAGCATTTCAGCCATTTTTGTACCTTTATTTAACTAGGCAAGCCAGTTAAGAACAAATTCTTATTTTCAATATGGCCTAGGAACAGTGGGTTAACTGCCTGTTCGGGGCAGAACGACAGATTTGTACCTTGTCAGCTCGGTTTGAACTTGCAACCTTCCGGTTATAGTCCAACGCTCCAACCACTAGGCTACCCTGCCGCACCATTAAAGCAATAGAACGGCAGTAACCTGTTATATTTCTACCTTGATGAGAAACTGGTATGGAAACTGACAGACAACTGGGCGCTTCCTTTGTCCATTCAACGTGAGGTAAATCACATCTATGCTGTGCTCTTTACCCTGTGGGAACAAAGATAGAGTCAATTTAGCCTTTTGACCATCATGAATGAGATTACGGGCTGGGAGGACCTGATCCTTGATCAGCACATAAAAACACACCTGGACAGTCATGTGACAAGAGTTGAAGGGAGGTTCAGGGTGATCATGCCATCCCTTTCCCTTGCTTGCACATACCCACAATGCTCTGGGGCATCCATCACTCATCTCAATCCCTTGATGTCTGAGAATGATTTGCAGCCATTATTGCACAATCACTAAGACATTTTGAAAATAAATGCCATATTTTGTCTAACAAAGCCATTATTTACATTTAAGACAAAACTGCAGTTCTGGTGAAACATCGTATGGTAGTGCAAAACAAACACATTTCCCCCCCCTCACCCCAATAAACTGAAAAAGCTTAGGTCCTCTCAACCACGTTAGAATTCAACTCATGCAGGGATGACAACCATATGCACCTGAAACATACACCATCCCCAACAGACACACACACTTACCCTTGACAACAACTCCAGATATGGGACCTGAGGGGGAAGCTCCACCCTCATGTGGCAGAGCAGAGCAGAAGACGTGTGGCTTGGGGGGAGTGGGAGCCTGGTGTGGGTCGTCGGTGGGAGGGTGGTGAGCGTGGTGTGGGGTGATGGGGTCACAGTTGACAGGCAATGGAGCTCAGAGATCTGTATTGCCCCAGGACTGTGTCCCAAAACTTCAGGGGGAGGGAGAGCTGGTGTGGGTTGAGGGCCTGGATGGGAAAAAAAGGAGAAACGTTGGGTTTAACAGCCAAAACCAGCAACTCCCACTTCAATGTTTTATCAAAATAACCAAACTGGAGTCCATTTTCATAAATACTTCTAAATGAAAACAGGGCTATAGTCACCAAGCAACAAATGGAAGAAAACTGACAAACAGGGAGGGACTATCTGAACCTGTCAATAAGGAACACATTTTCCGTTGCGGCGCTTTGCTTCATTTTCTGCTCTGTGCAGTAATGAACACAACCCAGATATAAGTTCTGGGGGACTCACCACCGCCAGCCTGGCTGGCAGGCAGGAAGAAGAATGGAGATCACTCCACCACCCTTACTCAACTGTAGGATGTATCTACAAGCCGCCGGGGCACTGGAGATAGACACAGCCATTCATCTGATCTGAAAACGCAACGCAATTCACATGCAAGTCAGTGAGCATTAATATAATAAAAGTGAATCATGGGCCAGTGTTCTTCGATTGGGTCGTATGGTCAATTTAAACAGCCCCACGTCTGGTGGAGGAAAGAGCGGGTCTAAAATCCATTCCTTTATAGATACACAATGAAGCAATCAATGCAGCAGTTAGTACATCAAATAAGGAAGGCCAATTGTGTTTCTGGATATCACAAACACCGACCATGTGGCGAGCAGAGGACATTCTGACCTTTGACCTGGATGGAGTCCAGGAGAGCAGAGGCAGCGACACCATCATCTGCCCAGCTAGACAGTGGAGGAGGGCCGAGGAGAGCCCAGGAGAGAGGGAGGCTGAGGGGAGAGTAGGGGTGAGGATGGACATCCAGGGTGAGAGTAGGAGTGGACGATATGGTCCTGGAGGAGGGTGAGGGGTGGTTGGTGAAGTCTGGGGTGGTTGAGTAGCACCAGGCAGAGGCCTGCGCCTGTGGAGGGAAGGGCTGGGGTGGTCAGAGAGGGGGGCTGGGCGTCAGGTAGAGAGGATATAGGTGGTGTGCACATCCACGGCATATGGGTAATAGCTACAGATGGTATGGGCAGAGGAAGCAGGTGACTGGCTGAGGGTAGTGGTGGGGTGGGTAGACCGTGGGAATTGTAGGGTCTTGAGGACCTGAAGGGAGGAGTCTGGGGAGGACTAGCTTTGACTGGGCTAGGCCCTGGGTATTGCAGGTGAAGGCAGTAGATGGGTATGAAGGGATAATGGTGAGGACCAGAAGGTGGGTAGTAAGGACCATAGGGGTAATAGTATGGACCCACAGGCCATTTAGGAAAGGCTGGGTGTAGGGATCGGGATTGGGGCTCCCAGTAGCAGACATGGGGCTCTTCAGTAATCAGGGCCTGATTGGTCATGTGGACCCCATATGGGTCATTTGGATCTGCAGGTGGTTTTGGAGGTTGAATACAGGTGATGAAGGTTTGGATCCAGAAGGGGAGGGAGGAGATCCGGTAACAATGGGGTAAGAACGACGTTCAAAGGCAGTAGGTATTATAGGAAGAACAGGTTCAGTATCGAGAGGTGGAGGAGGTTGTTCAGGTATAATATTTAGTTGAAGGTTTGGTATAACCGGCGGAGGAGGTTTGGTATAACCGGCAAGGGAGGAGGAGGTTTGGTATAACCGGCGAAAGGAGGAGGAGGTTTGGTATAACCGGCGAAAGGAGGAGGTGGTTTGGTCATGGGCGGGGGATGCGGTGGTCGGATAGCTATAAGAGGAGTAGGATAGACAACAGAAGGACGGTGGACACCAGGGGCGATTTCATTATAATAGTAGAGCATGGGATCGGGTAGGGGCGGGAGAGGTAAAAGGAGTCATGGTGGTCTCCAGAGCCGTAGGGGTGATTCCCAGGCCCAATGGGAAGAAGGGCTGCTGGCCTGGGTATCTCCTGGGAGAAGATGATGGGAGCCAGGGTATGGTTCGAGACCAGGGTGGAGAGGGGTGATAACCAGCTCCACCGTAAGGGAAATGGTGAATTTGGGGATACATGCCATGAGGGAGGTGGTGGGGAACGTGAGGAAGTTGGGGCATCTGTTCCTGGGCTGGGGTTGAGTATAAGGGGTGATGGGAAGAGAGGTAAGGGGAGGGGCTGGTGGAGGGAGCAAAAGTCACAGGGTCAGGCATCTGTCTGCTGTGGGTCACCAGGAGAGAAGGGTTGAGAAAATGGAGGAGAGGGATAAAAGGGAAATGGAGGAGGGTGTTGTGAGGGGGCAGGAGAGGATGAAGTCCTGGCGTCCAATAGACCAGTCGATGAACTCCATTCTGGAAGAGGAAACATTTATATAGAAGCTCAATTCAATGCTAGAGTGGACTCTAACTTAAACTGAATGATTGAGTATCAACTTCCTACAACTTACTCCGATAGTCACATGGGGCTGTAAAGGGAACATAAAATATGAGGTCTTCTGAGTGGGATTCCACTTGGTAGGCACACTCTTCAGACACAAACGGCACCCACTCGCCTTTCTCTGTTAGGGGACAGAGAGAGAATGAATGAATCAGTCATAATCCAAATGGGAACATGAGCAGAACAAGCCAACTCACCTATGACCTGTGGGTGTGTATGACCTCCTCCATGTATCTGGATGGCCATGCCAAAGTGGGAGCAGAGTACTGAGGGGACAGCGTTTGGGGGACAGGGTGGGGTCGGGGGTCAGGGTGGGGGACTGGGCAGATGATCTTCACAGGGCTGCCCCACCACAGCATGGGCAGGACATAACTACCATGCTGATAGGGGGAGGGAGAGAGTGAGGGAAGAAGAGAGGGAGAGACAGACAGAGCACAGACGGTGATTAATCTCATGTTCTTAGTATGAACAAAAGCAGGGTGGATTGTAGAGTGAATGGACAGGAGGCAGTCTGACTGGAGGTTTCTAAGAGGAACAGAGCGTCAAGGCTGAAATTACATTTTGCAGCTACCTACAGTATTCATTTTGAGATGTTGATATTTTGGTTCATTAATATTAGTATTTTCAGAAGGTAAAAATACATTTAAAATTCTCTTCAGTTTATCAAACTACAGTCAGCCTTCTAATTCATTTTAAGCACTTGGGGCGGCAGGGTAGCTAGTGGTTAGAGCGTTGGACTAGTAACCGGAAGGTTGCGAGTTCCAAAACCTCCCCGAGCTGACAAGGTACAAATCTGTCGTTCTGCCCCTGAACAGGCAGTTAACCCACAGGCCATCATTGAAAATAAGAATTTGTTCTTAACTGACTTGCCTGGTTAAATAAAGGTAAAAATAAATAAAAATAATTTTAAAATTACACAATTTAAAATCAATTTCATAGAGTGTTACAAACTGGACTATATTTAGTAACTTAGTTTGAAGAGATGGTGATTTGGTCTAAATAGGCATTTGGCAGTCTAATGTCAGTGTACTGACTAACTGCCATTTCTCAAAAGTCAGACTACCCACACGCCAACTCACTTTTCTCAGCTTCACCGTAGGGATGGTCCCAGGTTTCCTCCAGACATGACGCTTGGCATTCAGGTAAAATAGTTCAATCTTTGGTTTCATCAAACCAGAGAATCTTGCTTTCTCATGGTCTGAGTCCTTTAGGTGCCTTTTGGAAAACTCCAAGCGGCTGTAATGTGCCTTTTACTGAGTGGCTTCTATCTAGTCACTCTACCATAAAGGCCTGATTGGTGGTGCTACAGAGATGGTTGTCCTTCTGGAAGTTTCTCCCATCTTCAGAGGAACTCTGGGCTTTTTCAGAGAGACTATCGGGTCACCTCCCTGACCAAGGCCCCTTCTCCCCCAGATTGCGCATTACCCTTCCCCAGATCTGTGCCTTGACACAATCCTGTCTCGGAGCTCTACGGACAATTCCTTTGGTTTGGTTTGGTTTTTGCTCTGACATTAACTGTCAACCTTATATAGACAGATGTGTGCCTTTCCAAATCATGTCAATCAATTGAATTGATTACAGCACAGGTAGACACCAATTAAGTTGTAGAAACATCTTAAGGATGACCAATGGAACCAGGATGCACCTGAGCTCAATTTCAAGTCTTATAGCATCAGGTCTGAATACCAATGTTAATAAGATATTTTAATACATTTGCCAAACCTGTTTTCACTTTGCCATTATGGGGTACTGTGCGTAGATTGATGAGGAAATTTCTTACATTTAATCTATTTTAGAATAAGGCTGTACATAACAAAATGTGAAAAGTCAAGGGGTCTGAATAATTTCCAAATGCACTGTATATTCTCCAGGCTTACCCAGAGAGAAATTGGTGATATTAAAAATAAATCATTTCTACATACATTTTCATTGGAAAAAATGGACAATCTGCTCTGGATAGAATGTATATTTTTAGGCTGACTTCAAGTTGTCCAGAAATGGATTTGCACGATATACAAATATGTGCATATTTAATGACAACTCGTCATTAGCACATTTTATATAAAAAGGTATAGTTGAGTCTACAGTCAACTGGTCAACTGGTGAAAGTGGATTGTGATATGATTGGGGGTGGGGGGGGTTACCCTTTGTTTGGGGTGTGGGGCTTGGCTTTAAGCAACCAAGGAAAATATTCTACCTCCTGCATGATGTAGCAGCCATCGTATGGTGCCATCATCACCATCTCTCTCCAGGTAGTCTTCACATGGTAGCCACAGGACGGCGGCAGCTGGAACAGGGAGAGATGGGAGGCGCCTGCTGGAACGATAAACAGGGGTGATATTCACATATTCAGGAACCTACCTGAATAAGTTATAATAAACCTGTTTGCTTCTTAAAAACAGTAAATGGTTCCATAATGAATACTTAAGGGCCAGGAGCTTCCAGACCATGACCTTGCCAGGAATAACAGAATTAGTTTACTCTAGGAACCAAATGGAGAAACAAACAGGGAGGGACCTACATTAAATTTGTCCAATAGAAACTAGTTTATTGCAAAATATTCCGTTTGGGTAAATAGTTTCCGTTAAAACATTTTGCAACAGAATCTGCTAAATAAATACACTCCTGGCCCCAGACAACTAAACTAATGATCCCATTTAATTATATTCCATAGCAAGTCACTGATGCTTTCGCATTGAGGTAAAGGTCTTTTAGAAATACTGCGTGGGTCTCAACACAATTACTCTATCCACCAGTAGATGTGTGTATCCTCGTCCAGATGCAGTGAGCATCATGAGGTTGTCATTACACTGGACCAGAGGCCTCATCGACAGCCATTCACTGGAGTGGGGGTTGTGGTTTAGCTGATGGACCATAGACCTTCCCTTGAAAAACCGTGGCCTTCAAAACCTATTGGATAAAAGGAGAGATCTTTATCCATGGCCAAACACCAATTTAAAAATGCATATACTACTGTTAAGATGTCCTAATATATGTGATATTAACCCACGACTGCCTGACCTCACGCAGTTCCAACTCCATCATCAAGTTTGCTGGCGACACGACAATAGTAAGCCTGACTACAAACATCGAAACAGCCGACAGGGAGGATGTTGGCACTGACTGCATGGTGCCAAGTAAATAACCGATCCGTCAACGTCAGCAAAACAAAGGAGCGGGTTGTGGACTTCAGGAGAAACAGGCTGGGCACCGCCCGTGGAGACTGTAAAAAATATATATTTAAGTTTCTTGGGAAGGTGAAATGGTTAAACCACATAGACACTCGGTTAAGGCACGACAGCGACTCTTCAACCTCAGGATGCCGGAAACCCCATTGAGAGCATACTGCCGGGCAGCGTAACAGCCTGGTACAGCAAGGTGCTACGCTAAGTCGAACACACCATTGGGTGCACACTGTCAGCCTTCAGGACACCGACAACACCAGGTGTCGTAGGAAGGCCAAGGTGATACATCTGAGATCCCAGCCACCTGTGCAAAGGCCTGTTCTCCTGCTTCCATCACTCAGACAAGGGCAGTACAAGAGCATCATGGTAAAAACTGGTAGACCAACCAAAAGCTTCTACCCCAGACCATGTGACTGCTGAATAGTCACCTACCTGCTCCCTGTCACTCTCCTTAAACATGTACTCTGCCAATGAACATTTACCATTGTTAGTATCATGTATATATTTTAATTTATATTCTTTATTATTACATTTGTTTGATTTCACTTTGACCTGCATTGTAGGAACTCAAGAGTTCAAGATTCACATTACAGGGTTGCAGGTGTAATTACAGGGTACATGCGACTACTACACTTGAATCTAATAATAGAAAACAGATTCACCTTTGAAGACTGCCTGATGTCCAGCATTGTAATCCAGAGATCTTTTCTGGACATTGAAACCATTACGCACAATCAAAGGCGCCCGCAAATCAGTTGACTTTAGATCAATGTTGGTTCGAATCGAATTATTTATGGAGTTCTCAGGCACGTCAATGGACTCTGCACTCGGTTCTTGAATGCTGGAATTATTAACAGTAGGTCGAAGATTGCGCCGAAGAATGGCCAGTCCGCCAAGGTACTCAGATTTGTGCTTGGCGTCTTGTTTTGTGTTGATCCTCCGCTCTCTGTCAGCATTTGACGCCTTTTCATGATCCACATTAAAACCATTGAGAACAAACTTTTCTACACTCAACGCACCACAGAACATTAAGTTAGAAAAAGCTACAGTTATTATACATAAAAACACAACTATGTTTCTCTTCTGTTCGGAAGACATCGCTAGATTGATGCTTCTGCGCATATGCGCATAGAGGCCAACGCAGGTAAAATCAACTGCAGGGAAATAAATTAGGCCTAATTAGTGAGGACCAATCAGATGGCAGCTCGTTATGAAAAAGGCTTATTCCGTCTCAATTAACCTTATTACAACAAAACGTTGATAAGGAATTTTCCTAACACTTTCCAACAAGTTTCTCAACATTTCCAAAAGCTGTCGGTCCTTTTGAAAAAAAACATGCAAGGCTAAGGCTGTGTCTACACTTGACCCTTACATGTGACTTCTGCTATCAGAATCGCATTGGAGATTGAAGAATCCATTGAAAAGACATGTCTAGACGCACAAAAGTCGCATTGTGTTCAAGGGTCAGGGATGCATTGGCACTCCCTAGTAGGAGCAGTCCTCCATTGGAATGAATGGAATTCGACAGTATTTCAATTTAATATTTCAATGACAAAATTACATTTATTTAAGTATTTTTGTTGTAGTGGGGACAGTAACATTAGTACTCTCTAAAAACAATAGAAAATGTTTTATATATAAAAATACAAATAATGTTTAGCTAACATAATATAATTGAAAAGTATGTATTGAAGTGTCTGTAATAGAATAAACTGTCAAAATAATGTAGACATTAATAAATTACTTTCTATAGATTCCTAATCTTTTAAAATATATTTACATCTTCAATATGGCGCCTCCTTTCAGTCATACAGGGTTTATGCACGTCATTGGTCGGGACGCAATCAGGGCAACCGAAAGCGCATACAGTGGGTGACGTCAGCAACACTCCGCTCACAAGTGTTCTTTGAGAGAAACAACCCCATTCCTAGTGTATGAGGAACGTGTTTGCTGGTGTAAAAGTATAACTTTAGACCGTCCCCTCGCCCATACCCGGGCGCGAACCAGGGACCCTCTGCACACATCAACAACAGTCACCCATGAAGCATCGTTACCCATCGCTCCACAAAAGCCGCGGCCCTTGCAGAGCAAGGGGAACTACTACTTCAAGGTCTCAGAGCAAGTGACGTCACCGATTGAAACGCTATTTAGCGCGCACCGCTAACTAAGCTAGCTGTTTCACATCCGTTACACTGGATTCATAAATGCTAGCTAGCTTATTTAGAAAAAATGTAGTTATATTAACCTGTTTGCAAACCCTTTAGCTTTGCTGGCTAGTTACAGAGGTTAGCTGGCCAGTTAGCTTCAGTCGTTAGCTAAAGCCCTCAAGTTGTTGTGTTATCAGATTTAGCCTGTTCCATCATTTGCAGAATGCAATATAGTGCGGGAAAGGGGAATCTCGCCACAACGTGACACGGTAGAAACATTTAAATGTAGACGGCTGAGTTCGTAATTCCATGATCAGACCTCAGATAAATTAACTGCACAACTGCACCGCCCACAACCGCAGGGCTCTCCAAAGGGGGGTGCGGTCTGCACAATGCATCACCGGGGACAAACTACCTGCCCTCCAGGACACCAACAGCACCCGATGTCACAGGCCAAAAGAGACTGAAAAACAGCTTCTACCTCAAAGCCATCAGACTGTTAAATAGCCATCACTAGCACAGAGAGGCTGCTGCCTGTCACATCCTGATCTGTTTCACTTGTCTTTGTGATTGTCTCCACCACCCTCCAGATGTTGCCCAATTTCCATTATCCCCTGTGTATTTAGACCTGTGTTCTCTGTTTGTCTGTTGCCAGTTTGTCTTTTTTTTTTTTCAAGTCAACCAGTGGTTTGAGTCTCAGTGCCTGCTTTTTCCAGTCTCTCTTTTCTTGCCCTCCTGGTTTTGACGCTAGCCTGTCCTGACTCAAAAGCCCCCTTGCCTGACCACACTGCCTGAGCCTGCCTGCCGATCTGTACCTTTGCCTCCCTCTGGATTACCCTGAGCCTGCCTGCTGTCCGGTACTGTTGCCCCTCTGGTTTTCTGACCCCTGCCTGCCTTGACCTGTCTCTTGCCTGCCCCTGTTGGAACATTAAACTATTGTTTATTCGACATGGTCTGCATCTGGGTCTTACTAGATAGCTGCCTACATACAGACTTGAAATCATTCAAAAATCTAATCTTTATTGACATTTCCATAATTCAACATCTGGCGTCAACAGACTTCTTCCCAGGCATGGTCTTGGGTTGTCACCTCACATTTCCTGAGAAGGAGAAACAGTTCAAAGCTGTTACAAGTGTATTCACTATTCTCACGGTTTAGAGGACAAAATAGATTGAAACACTGTCTGACATATGCTGCTCACCAATCAGTGGACTGAGGTGACGGTGAGCCTCTCTCTTGGCACGTGGGTATGGTAAGTATGGAGCTGTAGGTTCAGGGTGCCGAAAACCATACAGAGAGAAAGAAGGATTATTTTCAAGAGGTGTCACGGGCAGCTATGTGCGTGAGGAAGAATCAGGCGCAGAGAGCATATAGTTCCACAGGGAAAAAATGCACTTTAATATTGCACCGAAAACAATGACCACAACACAGGGCGCGGAAAATGTGGACCAGCCCAAACACACAGGGTACCAGGTCCGGAGCCACCCGAACACCAAAACTCATACACACGTAACATAGGAGTAATCCCGCACAAAACAAGGGAAGGTAGCCTAGGTATAAGTAAAGGAAGCCCCAAGCAAACACAAAAGACACAGGTGCAACTAATAAGACAAAACAAACAGAAAAGCGAAAAAAGGGATCGGTGGCGGATGGTAGGCGGTGACAACGACCACCGAGCACCGCCTGAACAGAAACAGGGGTAACTTCGGCGGAAGTCGTGACAAGAGGTGGGTAGGAGCTGGGGCATGGAACCTAGGATTTGGCTGTTATTGGTGGAATTGGTATGGAGGGAGTGATGCTGAATGTTTGGAGGGTTAGAAGAAGCTGGAGGTGCTACATACTTCTCATAGTGCTGTAAAGTGGGGTCGAGGGACACTGTATTGCTGGTAGAGAGGAGGATGAGAGCCAGAGTATACTTACTGGGACTACCAGGCTGAGAGTGTGTGTAGTGGTACATGTAGGAATAGTGGCTGGGTGAACTAGGGTGATGGTGTTGAGGTCAGAGGAGGAGAAGGCCTATTCTGGTGGGATAAGGGGCTGGAGGGACATACTTAGAATATTGGTTATGGTGCTGGACAGCCTCCATATGGGGGGTTAATGGAATCTCTAGATCCTGTGGTGTGCTTGTTGGAGGAACAGGGGCAATATGCTTCCTCTGCAAGTGTTGATGCATCGAGGGACTGATGATACTGAGGGAGGAGGAGGAGAGAGTAGGTGGTTGAGTACAGGTCTGGTGTGTTGGTTAGGCTTCTCTTGCTGGGGAGAACTGGGGTGATTAGTGACAGAAACAGTAGGATCATATGTCAAAGCCACAAATGCAGGTTGATGCTCCACCTGCACGTATTATTAATTACTGCTCAACCCTTTGACTCTGTGATGTCTCAGCAGGCTGAGGTGGTATGGGAAAACTCAGGGGAGAACTTGAAAGGAACTGGCTTAAAAGGGACGGGCTTGGTGGGGGGTGGAGTGGGTATCATGTGTAACTCGGGATTGTCGTGGATGAAGGAAAGCAACGGGGGCTTAGCTGGGGACTTGGTGGCTTTGAGTGGTTGGGGAGGGGAAGGGTAACAACAGCCTTACCCCTGGTATTTTGGGGTGTCGGGTAACTTCGATGTTGTACTACTGGGAGAGGGGTTGGATGGTGAGAGGGGAGTTGGGAATGGATGGGTGTGAAATGGTTTTGCGGCTTGTGAGGCAAAAAATACATAGAGTCTGGAGATGCAGCAGGCTCATAGTGGGGGTGTTTAGGGTGGTGTAGGTAAGGGGTTTGGAACAGGCAGGAGAAAGACAGGTCCTTTTCCCTGGATTAGATCTGTACTGTTTACATGCCATTCTATAGGAGAGGAAAAACAATACCCTTACATAAGGCATACATTTTAAAATAAACTGACCAAATAAGAGTAATAAAATCCCCTCTGGAATTGCAGGTACCAACAGCTCACCCTTACCTAATCATAATGTACAGGAAACAGTTATAATTAGGTGAGTAACATCAATGGCAGTTGTTACTGCTGGCAGTTGTGTACAGTTCCATACACTAGCTTTAACATTACTGTGGTTCCACAAGATATGTTGGGAACTACAAACACCAGAAGGCTCAGTAGTGTCTTCAGTGTGGTACCAGCACCGGGATGCAGCCACGGGAGGGCACCCAGTCACCATTTACTGAGGGGGTGAGAAGGTCAGAGGTCAAAGACATTGCTCAGTGACCCTATTCAACTGGTTTAGGCTGCATCCTGATTCTTCTACCACCCTTCTCCAAAATCGTGCATATGCACTCCCTGTCATGGATTTAACAATGGTGAAAACTCCACTTGAAAACTATTTCTTGCACCAATCAATGCATGTGTGTGGATGGGATGCAGTCATAGTCAAGATAGATCATGTCACTTTACCATGGCATGAGATCACAATTCCTGTGCATACAGTATTTACTCCACGGTCTCCTCTCCATGATCCTCAGAATCCATCTCAGATCCCAGACATGGCTGGGAAAGGGCACCCCGACAGATAGAGGCCCTGCTGGAGATCCATGCAATACACTGGCAAAAAAATGTTTTACCTTTATTTAACTAGGCAAGTCAGTTAAGAACAAATTATTTTTACAATGACGGCCTACACCGGCAAAACCCAGACGATGCTGGGCCATTGTGCGCCGCTCTATGGGACTCCCAAACACGGCCGGTTGTGATACAGCCGTGACAATGTAGTCTGTCCCCTGCAAAAAGGAATGGATGTTATTATGAAACAGAAATGTGGAAAACTCATTCTGAGCCTGCAATGCAAATGCAAAGTCATTCACCTTGATTACGCAGTATGTCCATCAATAGAATTCCAAGCAGTAGAGACTAGTCAAGACTATTCTGAATTGTTCAGATGCATTACATGCCAAGGAATGATCCAAGACCAAGCATGCACAGAATGTAGTCCATAATAGATTCAAGACCAAACATACACAGCATGTAGTCCAAAACAGACCCAAGACCAAACATACACAGCATGTAGTCCAAAACAGTCAGAACAGAAATCCACTCAGTCTTCATAAGTGAGAGGGGCAGATGGGAAAGGACAGGAAGTGGAGAGTGAATACCTCCTGGTGAACAAAGCATCCATTGTAGTGTACCATCAGGACTGCCTCTGTCTGAGGTCTTCAGTTTGAGGCCTTAGCCCGAAGGGAGGTGGGACAGGGCCAACGGAGAGGCTGATTGGGACAGGGCCAGCGGAGAGGCTGACTGGGGACAGGGACAGAGGAGAGGCAGGGACGTCCACTAGGAAATTAGAAGTAATGACGGTAATAAGAAGCAGCATCATTCACTGACTGGTAGTGAGAG
>NW_027038191.1:0-27068 GCF_034236695.1 Oncorhynchus nerka | reverse complement strand
CCCCTGTTACCTAACCCTGTTACCTAACCCTGTTACCTAACCACTATCCTGTTACCTAACCTGTTTACCTAACCCCTGTTACCTAACCCCCTGTTACCTAGCCCTGTTACCTAACCCCTGTTACCTAACCCCTGTTACCTAACCCCTGTTGTTCCCTAACCCTGTTACCTAACCCCTGTTACCTAATCCCTGTTACCTAACCTAACCCTGTTACCTAACCTAAACCCCTGTTACTAACCCCTGTTACCTAACCCTGTTAACTAACCCTACCTAAACCCTGTTAACCTATCCCCTGTTACCTAACCCTGTTACCTAACCCTGTTACTAACCCTGTTACCTAGCCCCTGTTACCTAACCCTGTTACCTAACCCTGTTACCTAACCCCTGTAACATAACCCTGTTACCTAACCCCTAACCCTGTTCCCCCCTAACCTAACCCTGTTACCTAACCCTGTTACCTAACCCTGTTACCTAACCTGTTACTAACCCCTGTTACCCTGTTACCCCTGTTACTAACCTAGCCCTGTGTTACTAGCCCTGTTACCTAACCCTGTTACCTGGCCCTGTTACCTAACCCCTGTTGCCTAGCCTATCTCCTGTTACCTAACCCTGTTGCCTAACCCCTGTTACCTAACCCCTGTTACCTAACCTGTTACCTAGCCCTGTTTGCCCCTGTTACCTAACCCCTGTTACCTAAGCCTATCCCTGTTACCTAACTCCCTGTTCCTAACCCTGTTGCCTAACCCTGTTACCTAACCCTAATCCCTGTTACCTAACTCCCTGTTACCTAACCCTGTTACCTGTTACCTAACCCCTGTTACCTAACCCCATGTTACCTAACTCCCTGTTTAACCTGGCCTGTTCCTAACCCCTGTTACCTAGCCTAACCCTGTTACCTAACCCCTGTTACCTAACCCTGTTACCTAACCCTGTTACCTAACCCCTGTTACCTAACCCTAACCTGTTACCTCCTGTTACCTAACCCCTGTTACCTAACCCCTTTACCTAACCCTAAATCCTTTAACTAACCCTGTTCCCTGGCCCTCCTAGCCCTGTTACCTAACCCTGTTACCTAACCCCCTGTTACCTAACCCCTGTTTAACCTAACCCCTGTTACCTAACCCCTGTTACCTAACCCCTGTTACCTAGCCCTGTTACCTAACACCTGTTACCTAACCCTAACCCTGTTACCTAACCCCTGTTACCTAACCCTGTTACCTAACCCTGTTACCTAACCCTGTTGCCCTGGCCCTGTTGCCTAGCCTAACCTAGCCCTGTTACCTAAACCCCCTGGCCCCTGTACCTAACACCTGTTGCCTAACCCTGTTACCTAACACCTGTTGCCTAGCCCTAACCCCTGTTGCCTAGCCCTGTTACCTAAACCCCATGTTACCTAACCCTGTTACCTAACCCCTGTTACCTGTTACCTAGCCCTGTTACCTAACCCTGTTTACCCCTGTTGCCTAACCCTGTTACCTAACCCCTGTTACTAACCCCTGTTACTAGCCTGTTGCCTGGCCTGTTACTGGCCCTGTTACCCTTGTTACCTAACACCTGTTACCTAACCCTGTTACCTAACCCCTGTTACCTAGCCCCTGTTACCTAACCCTAACCCCTGTTACCTAACCCTGTTACCTAACACCTGTTACCTAACCCCTGTTACTATTTAACCCTATTTACCTAACCACCTGTTACCTAACCCCTAACCCCTGTTACCTAACCCTGTTACCTAACCCTGTTAACCCTAACCCCTGTTCCTAACCTAACCCCTGTTCCCCTAACCTAACCCCTGTTACCTAACCCTAACCCCTAACCCCTGTTCCTAACCCCTAACCCCTGTTCCTAACCCTAACCCCTGTTACCTAACCCCTAACCCCTAACCCCTGTTCCTAACCCTAACCCTAACCCTGTTACCCTAACCCTGTTCCCTAACCTAACCCCTGTTCCCTAACCTGTTCCTAACCTAACCCCTGTTCCCTAACCCTAACCCCTGTTACCTAACCCTAACCCCTAACCCTGTTCCTAACCCTAACCCTGTTCCCTAACCCTAACCCCTGTTACCTAACCCTAACCCCTAACCCCTGTTACCTAATTTAACCCCTGTTACCTAACCCTAACCCCTGTTACCTAACCCTAAGGTCATTGTAATGGGGTATATAAAACTTATTGAAATGTTTGACTCCGTTTCATTGATTCCATTCCAGCCATTATTATGAGCCCGTCCTCCTATAGTTCCAACCACCAGCCTCCACTGCAACATACATATGTAATACTCTGTCTGTGTGACGTTTTAAAGGCCACGGCTCTGTGTAACCTAGGTTTGAATATAAATAGTCATTAGGGAGGTTTCGTCTACAACCTGCACAGTACAGATAAATAAAGAGAGGCATCAAACCACACACACCACACACACCACACACCACACACCACACCACACACACACACACACACAGACACACACACACACACCACACACACACACACCACACCCACACACCACCACACACCACACACACACACACACCACACACCCACACACACCACACACCCACACCACACACACACACACACACACACACACCACACACCACACACCACACACACACACACACACCACACACCACACACACACACACACACACACACACCACACAACACACACACACACACACACACAAACCACACACCACACACCACACACACACACACACACACACCACACACCACACACCACACACACACACACACACACACACACACACACACATACACACACACACACACCACACACCACACACACACACACCACACACCGCACACCCCACACACCACACCACACACACACACCACACACCACACCACGCACACCATACACGTCTCAATTAATATGAACCACTGCATGTATTCATGCTCGGTCTCTCTTTCCAGTCGTAGATTCCCATCATGAATGCATTATGTGGAGTATAATATGCAAATACTGTGTATACATGTGTACATGACTAGACCTTCACTGTGTGTGTGGGGAGAGGAGAGAGGAGCTAATGGCTGCTACAGCCTCCCTGTGTCAATAGGGAATGGCTGTATATTGTGTCCGTGCAGATCCCTTCTGTTTGGTGGGATAATTAGTGCTGTTACATCAAGGCCAAAATCAAAATGGCACGGACTGTTTCTCTCTTAATTGTTTCGTGTGTGTGTGTGTGTGTGTGTGTGTGTGTGTGTGTGTGTGTGTGTGTGTCTCTAATCACCCCCATGCCAACATTCCTACCTCCAGAGCAACACACAAACCCCATCAACACAGAGGCCAGTTTAATGTCTTCTGTTATGTCCACTCACGCTTTACTGACTATGACTGGTCTACCTAGCTATCTGGAGATGAATGTCCTGACTGCATAACTGGTCAGCTATCTGGAGATGAATGTACTGACTATGACTGGTCAGCTATCTGGAGATGAATGTCCTGACTATGACTGGTCCACCTAGCTATCTGGAGATGAATGTCACTGACTATGACTGGTCCACCTAGCTATCTGGAGATGAATGTCCTGACTATGACTGGTCAGCTATCTGGAGATGAATGTCCTGATATGACTGGTCCACCCTAGCTATCTGGAGATGAATGTCCTGACTATGACTGGTCCAGCTATCTGGAGATGAATGTCCTGACTATGACTGGTCCACCTAGCTATCTGAAGATGAATGTACTGACTATGACTGGTCCACCTAGCTATCTGGAGATGAATGTACTGACTATGACTGGTCCACCTAGCTATCTGAAGATGAATGTACTTACTATGACTGGTCCACCTAGCTATCTGGAGATGAATGTCCTGACTATGACTGGTCCACCTAGCTATCTGAAGATGAATGTACTGACTATGACTGGTCCACCTAGCTATCTGGAGATGAATGTACTGACTATGACTGGTCCACCTAGCTATCTGGAGATGAATGTCCTGACTATGACTGGTCCACCTAGCTATCTGGAGATGAATGTACTGACTATGACTGTGATATGTGGTTGTCCCACCTAGCTATCTGGAGATGAATGTACTGACTATGACTGGTCCACCTAGCTATCTGAAGATGAATGTACTGACTATGACTGGTCCACCTAGCTGTCTGGAGATGAATGTACTGACTATGACTGGTCCACCTAGCTATCTGGAGATGAATGTACTGACTATGACTGGTCCACCTAGCTATCTGGAGATGAATGTCCTGACTGTGCCCGGTCCGCTATATTCAGGTCAGTATCTTGTTCAAAGTGCAGGGCTGGAGCTGGTACCGCCTGCTGGACGGGAGGAGGACAGTCCCGGGTGGCTGGGGTTTATGGCAATTTTCTGGGCCTTTCTCAGACACCGCCTGGCGTGTATGTCTTGGATGGCTGTATGTGGTGGTTATTAAATCAGCATTTGGGTTTATTGGTAAGAGAGTGGCCTCAGCGAAGCAAGGCTTCCGGGTTTCAGTTCCCTCTGGGATCACGTGTACATAGTGAACATGTGTCCTCTCTCTGTGTTTCAGAGCATTAAGGTGAGCTGGCAGCCCCCTCCTCCCAATAGCCAGAACGGGTTCATCACCGGCTACAAACTCCGACACCGGAAGACCGGTCGGCAGGGACCATGAGGCCATCGAACCTAACAACTTCTGGTACCTGTTCACAGGTGAGACTTCTGGTACCTGTTCACAGGTGAGACTTCTGGTACCTGTTCACAGGTGGGACTTCTGGTACCTGTTCACAGGTGAGACTTCTGGTACCTGTTCACAGGTGAGACTTCTAGTACCTGTTCACAGGTGAGACTTCTGGTACCTGTTCACAGGTGAGACTTCTGGTACCTGTTTTCTATCCTTCCCTGATCTGTGCCTCGACACAATCCTGTCTCGGAGCTCTAGGGACAATTCCTTCGACCCCTTGGCTTGGTTTTGTGGGAACTTATATAGACAGGTGTGTGCCTTTCCAGATCATGTCCAATCAATTGAATTTACCACAGGTGAACTCCAATCAAGTTGTAGAAACATCTCAAGGATGATCAATGGAAACAGGATGCACCTGAGCTCAATTTAGAGTCTCATAGCAAAGGGTCTGAATACTTCTGTAAATGTCAAAATGTGTTTTTTTCACTTTGTCATTATGAGGTCATTATGAGGTCATTATGAGGTCATTATGAGGTCATTATGAGGTCATGCTGAGTTATTTTAGTTGTAGTCCATTTTAGCAGAAGGCTGTAATGTAACAACATGTGGAAACAGTCAAGGGGTCTGAATACATTCTGAAAGCCCTATTTTCACCAGTCAGATGTTACACGTGAAAAAATGTATGTTTTTTCATCTCACACATAAAAGCTGCATGTTTTACCTCTCTGGCTTACGCTAGAGAGGCTAAATTAGTATTATTATTATTACAATTCATGATTATTTATTGTTTGTGCAGTTTAGTTGTTATGCTTACTTCATGGTTTTGATTAATGATTAATATTAATTCAATATGTTGTGAAACCAGACAGACCAACCGTCTGTATATGTCTGTCTCCCAAAGGGCACCCTATTCCCTATATAGTACAATATGGGCCCTGGTCCAAAGTAGTGCACTAATGTAGGGAATAGGGTGCCATTTTGGATCAAAAGTAGTGCACTAATGTAGGGAATAGGGTGCCATTTGGGTCAAAGTAGTGCACTAATGTAGGGAATAGGGTGCCATTTGGGTCCAAAGTAGTGCAGTAATGTAGGGAATAGGGTGCCATTTGGGTCAAAGTGCACTAATGTAGGAATAGGTGCCATTTGGGTCAAAAGTAGTGCACTAATGTAGGGAATAGGGTGCCATTCAGGTCCAAAGTAGTGCAGTAATGTGGAATAGGGTTGCCATTTTGGACGTATCAGTGTTTTCTTAATGGGAGACTCGGCTGATATGGTTTGAAGGCGAAAATAGATTGTTCAATTTGCGAGCGGCTGCATCTGGGGCAGAGACAGACGAGGGGGAGGGGGATACCTGGCCTCAGGGGTTATTAAGGGGGGGGGGATACCTGGCCTCGGGGTTATCACCTTATTCCCTATATAGTGCACTACTTTTGACCAGAGCTTGTCTGTCCCTCTCTCTGTCTCTGTCTCCCTCTGTCCCTCCGTCTGTCTGTCTGTCCCACCGTCTGTCAGTCTGTCCCTCCGTCTGTCTGTCAGTCTGTCCCTCCGTCTGTCAGTCTGTCCCTCCGTCTGTCTGTCAGTCTGTCCCTCTGTCCCTCTGTCCCTCCGTCCGTCTGTCCCTCTGTCCCTCCGTCTGTCCCTCTGTCCCTCTGTACCTCTGTCTGTCTGTCAGTCTGTCCCTCTGTCCCTCTGTCCCTCCGTCCGTCTGTCCCTCTGTCCCTCTGTCCCTCCGTCTGTCTGTCAGTCTGTCCCTCCGTCCGTCTGTCCCTCCGTCTGTCCCTCTGTCCCTCTGTCCCTCCGTCTGTCTGTCAGTCTGTCCCTCTGTCCCTCCGTCCGTCTGTCCCTCTGTCCCTCTGTCCCTCCGTCTGTCTGTCAGTCTGTCCCTCCGTCCCTCTGTCCCTCCGTCCGTCCGTCTGTCAGTCTGTCCCTCTGTCCCTCCGTCCGTCTGTCCCTCTGTCCCTCTGTCCCTCTGTCCCTCCGTCTGTCTGTCAGTCTGTCACTCTGTCCCTCCGTCCGTCTGTCCCTCTGTCCCTCCGTCTGTCTGTCAGTCTGTCCCTCCGTCCGTCTGTCCGTCCGTCTGTCCCTCTGTCCCTCCGTCTGTCTGTCAGTCTGTCCCTCTGTCCCTCTGTCCCTCCGTCCGTCTGTCCCTCTGTCCCTCTGTCCCTCCGTCTGTCTGTCAGTCTGTCCCTCCGTCCCTCTGTCCCTCCGTCCGTCCGTCTGTCAGTCTGTCCCTCTGTCCCTCTGTCCCTCCGTCTGTCTGTCTGTCCCTCCGTCTGTCTGTCTGTCAGTCTGTCCCTCTGTCCCTCTGTCCCTCTGTCCCTCCGTCTGTCTGTCAGTCTGTCCCTCTGTCCGTCTGTCCCTCTGTCCCTCTGTCCCTCCGTCCGTCTGTCCCTCTGTCCTTCTGTCCCTCCGTCTGTCAGTCTGTCCCTCTGTCCCTCTGTCCCTCCGTCTGTCTGTCAGTCTGTCCCTCTGTCCCTCTGTCCCTCCGTCCGTCTGTCCCTCTGTCCCTCTGTCCCTCCGTCTGTCTGTCTGTCAGTCTGTCCCTCCGTCCGTCTGTCCCTCTGTCCCTCCCTCCGTCTGTCCCTCCGTCTGTCTGTCTGTCAGTCTGTCCCTCCGTCCGTCTGTCCCTCTGTCCCTCTGTCCCTCCCTCCGTCTGTCCCTCCGTCTGTCTGTCTGTCAGTCTGTCCCTCCGTCCGTCTGTCCCTCTGTCCCTCCGTCTGTCCCTCTGTCCCTCTGTCCCTCTGTCCCTCTGTCCCTCCGTCTGTCCCTCTGTCCCTCTGTCCCTCTGTCCGTCTGTCCCTCTGTCCCTCTGTCCCTCTGTCCCTCCGTCTGTCTGTCTGTCCCTCTGTCCCTCCCTCCGTCTGTCCCTCCGTCTGTCTGTCTGTCAGTCTGTCCGTCTGTCCCTCTGTCCCTCCGTCTGTCCCTCTGTCCGTCCGTCTGTCCCTCCGTCTGTCTGTCAGTCTGTCCCTCCGTCCGTCTGTCAGTCTGTCAGTCTGTCCCTCCGTCCGTCTGTCAGTATGTCCCTCCGTCTGTCTGTCTGTCCCTCCGTCTGTCTGTCTGTCCCCTCCCGATCTGTCTGTCTGTCTGTCTGTCTGTCTGTCTGTCTGTCTGTCTGTCTGTCCTCAGTGTGTCTGTCTGTCTGTCTGTCTGTCCGTCTGTCTGTCTGTCTGTTGTCGTAGATAATTGTTACAGAAATATAATACTGTCTATAGAAATATAATACTGTCTATAGAAATATAATACTGTCTGTATAGAATGTAATACTGTCTATAGAGATATAAATGCTGTCTGTAGAAATATGTGCTGTCTATAGAAATATAATACTGTCTATAGAAATATAATACTGTCTATAGAAATATGTGCTGTCTATAGAAATATAATACTGTCTGTAGGGAGTATGTTGCTGTCTATAGAAATATAATACTGTCTGTAAATATAATGCTGTCTATAGAAATATATACTGTCTGTAAAATATATACACTGTCTATAGAAATATAATACTCTCAGAAGAAACTGTTGAATTCAATGTAGCCTTCAATACAAGTTATTAAAGCCGTGCTGGTCCATGGAAAAGCCGCCACTATTAACACTGGCTCTGCTTTTATACATACACAGTATTGGGGTACATCACATATGTAAATAGAGCTACTCCCCTTAGTATCCGGTTTTGGTAACAACGATGGCAGAACTCTTTCCATGTTCTAAAATAATGTATGTACTGCATGCCCATGTTTTACGTGTTAGTCATCAGTTATCTTGCCTACATCTTTCTTCCTGCACCCTGCTGACCACAGCACGTTCAGCTGTCATGAATGCACGTATGGTCTTGGTTAATGTATTCCTACAAAAATAGAGTATGGTCTGGGTGTCATATGGCCTGGATATCATCTTCTCTTAATGTGCATGTGCTTGCTACTTCAGCCTAGCAGCCAAAGCCTATCTACATGCAATGCTGAGCTCACTTCAATGGTTTTCTCCAACACTGTCTGTCTGTCTGTCCCTCCGTCTGTCTGTCTGTCTGTCTGTCTGTCTGTCTGTCTGTCTGTCTGTCTGTCTGTCTGTCTGTCTGTCTGTCTGTCTGTCTGTCTGTCTGTCTGTCTGTCTGTGTCTGTCTGTCTGTCCCTCTGTCCTCTGTCCGATCTGTCTGTCCCTCCCACGTGTGTCTGTCTGTCTGTCTGTCTGTCTGTCTGTCTGTCTGTCTGTCTGTCTGTCTGTCTGTCTGTCTGTCTGTCTGTCTGTCTGTCTGTCTGTCTGTCTGTCTGTCTGTCTGTCTGTCTGTCTGTCCTCTGTCAAGTCTGTCCAGTCTGTCTGTCCCTCTGTGTGTGAGTATTAAGACCTGTTTTATCCTAATAGAAGAAAGATCATCTGTAGAGAATAGTGGTGATGTACTGACCCACAATCATCTGTAGAGAATAGTGATGTACTGACCCACAATCATCTGTAGAGAATAGTGATGTACTGACCCACAATCATCTGTAGAATAGTGATGTACTGACCCACAATCATCTGTAGAGAATAGTGGTGATGTACTGACCCACAATCATCTGTAGAGAATAGTGGTGATGTACTGACCCACAATCATCTATAGAGAATAGTGGTGATGTACTGACCCACAATCATCTATAGAGAATAGTGATGTACTGATCCATAATCATCTATAGAGAATAGTGGTGATGTACTGACCCACAATCATCTATAGAGAATAGTGATGTACTGACCCACAATCATCTATAGAGAATAGTGGTGATGTACTGATCCACTGATGGTTTCTCTGTAATGCAACAATGCATTTTCAGCCTTTGAATGTGCAGAAACTGCCACTAACAATGAACACACAGAGATGTGTTGATGGTTTTGAAGGACATTGAAGCTTTAGCTATTGGCTCCCGAGTGGCGCTGCGGTCTAAGGCACTGCATCTCAGTGCAAGTGGCGTCGCTACAGACCCTGGTTCGATACCAGGCCGTATCACAACCGTCCGTGATTGGGAGTCTCATAGGACGGCCCAGCGTCGTCCGGGGTTGGCCGGGGGGGTAGGGCCGTCATTTTAAATAAGAATTTGTTCTTTAACTGACTTGCCTAGTTATATAAAAGGTTACATTAAAAAATATTTATATTCTTGCTCAGATTCGTCCATGAAAAATAAACACAGAGATGTTTTTTGAAGGGTTGAAATGGAAGGAAAGGAAGAAAGGAAAGGACACATCTGAGGATGAGAGTTAAAAGCTGTTGTGGGGATTGAACCGGTTACCATTCTGTATGTGTTTAGTGTGCTGGATGTTACCAACCACACAGACACTGTAGGGTGTTTACCATGTCTCTGTGATGTTGTCGTGTTCAACCCCCCGTGTTTACAGACTCAGGTTTTGTGATAAGTACTGTTTTCATTTAACATCTATGTGTCGTTGTGTGTCTTTAAAAATATCTTTCTGACGTTGTTGTGCGTCTCTGTCTCAGGGCTGTAGAAAATCAGTCAGTACAGATGTTTTAGTTGTGTTTAACATGTCTTTCACAACATCCTCTCCTCTCAGGGCTGGAGAAAGGCAGTCAGTACAGTTTCCAGGTCTCTGCCATGACAGCTAACGGCACGGGCCCGGCCAGCGAGTGGTTCACCGCCGAGACGCCAGAGAATGACCTTGACGGTAAAGACACAAACACACTTCAGTCCGTCTCTTCCCTCTGCTTCTCAAATGACATCCTATTTCTTATAGGGCACTACTTTCTCTTACTTTAGACAAGATCCCCATAGACACTGGACAAAAGTAGTGCCCTAAGAAATAGGATGTCATTGGGATGCAACCCTACCCTCTTCCTCCTCTACTACCATGTCTCTATTCCCCTCTTCCTCCTCCACTACCATGTCTCTATTCTCCTCTTCCTCCTCCACTACCATGTCTCTATTCTCCTCTTCCTCCTCTACTACCATGTCTCTATTCTCCCCTTCCTCCTCTACTACCATGTCTCTATTCTCCCCTTCCTCCTCTACTACCATGTCTCTATTCTCCTCTTCCTCCTCCACTACCATGTCTCTATTCTCCTCTTCCTCCTCTACTGCCATGTCTCTATTCTCCTTCCTCCTCTACTACCATGTCTCTATTCCTCTTCCTCCTCTACTACCATGTCTCTATTCTCCTCTTCTCCTCTACTACCATGTCTCTCTCTGTCTCTATTCCCCTCTTCCTCCTCTACTACCATGTCTCTATTCCCCTCTTCCTCCTCCACTACCATGTCTCTCTCTGTCTCTATTCCCCTCTTCCTCCTCTACTACCATGTCTCTATTCTCCCCTTCCTCCTCTACTACCATGTCACTATTCTCCTCTTCCTCCTCTACTACCATGTCTCTATTCCCCTCTTCCTCCTCTACTACCATGTCTCTCTCTGTCTCTATTCCCCTCTTCCTCCTCTACTACCATGTCTCTATTCCCCTCTTCCTCCTCTGCTACCATGTCTCTATTCCCCTCTTCCTCTCTTTCTGCCGTGTCTCTATTCCCCTCTTCCTCCTCTACTACCATGTCTCTCTCTGTCTCTATTCCCTCTTCCTCCTCTACTACCATGTCTCTATTCTCCTCTTTCCTCCTCTACTACCATGTCTCTCTCTGTCTCTATTCTCCTCTTCCTCCTCTACTACCATGTCTCTCTATTCTCCTTTCCTCCTCTACTACCATGTCACTATTCTCCTCTTCTCTACTACTCATGTCTCTATTCTCCTTTCCTCCTCTCTACCATGTCTCTGTTCTCCTCTTCCTCCCCACTACCATGTCTCTATTCTCCTCTTTCCTCTGCTACCATGTCTCTATTCCTCTTTCCTCCTCTACTACCATGTCTCTGTTCCCTCTTCCTCCTCTGCTACCATGTCTCTCTCTCTCTATTCCCTCTTCCTCCTCTACTACCATGTCTCTATTAGCCTCTTCCTCCTCTACTACCATGTCTCTCTCTGTCTCTATTCTCCTCTTCCTCCTCTCTACTACCATGTCTCTATTCTCCTCTTCCTCCTCTACTACCATGTCTCTATTCGCCTCTTCCTCCTCTACTACCATGTCTCTCTCTGTCTCTATTCTCCTCTTCCTCCTCTACTACCATGTCTCTGTTCACCCTTCCCTCCTCTGCTGCCATGTCTCTATTCCCCTCTTCCTCCTCTACTACCATGTCTCTATTCTCCTCTTCCTCCTCTACTACCATGTCTCTATTCTCCTCTTCCTCCTCCACTACCATGTCTCTATTCTCCCCTTCCTCCTCTACTACCATGTCTCTATTCGCCTCTTCCTCCTCTACTACCATGTCTCTCTCTGTCTCTATTCTCCTCTTCCTCCTCTACTACCATGTCTCTCTCTGTCTCTATTCTCCCCTTCCTCCTCTACTACCATGTCTCTATTCTCCTCTTCCTCCTCTACTACCATGTCTCTATTCACCTCTTCCTCCTCTACTACCATGTCTCTATTCCCCTCTTCCTCCTCTACTACCATGTCTCTATTCTCCTCTTCCTCCTCTACTACCATGTCTCTATTCTCCTCTTCCTCCTCTACTACCATGTCTCTATTCTCCTCTTCCTCCTCTACTACCATGTCTCTATTCTCCTCTTCCTCCTCTACTACCATGTCTCTATTCTCCTCTTCCTCCTCTACTACCATGTCTCTTTTCTCCTCTTCCTCCTCCACTACCATGTCTCTATTCTCCTCTTCCTCCTCTACTACCATGTCTCTATTCTCCTCTTCCTCCTCTACTACCATGTCTCTTTTCTCCTCTTCCTCCCCCACTACCATGTCTCTATTCTCCTCTTCCTTCCTCTGCTGCCGTCTCTATTCTCATCTTCTCCTCCACTACCATGTCTCTATTCTCCCCTCTTCCTCCTCCACTACCATGTCTCTATTCTCCTCTTCCTCCTCTACTACCATGTCTCTATTCTCCTCTTCCTCCTCTACTACCATGTCTCTCTCTGTCTCTATTCTCCTCTTCCTCCTCTACTACCATGTCTCTATTCTCCTCTTCCTCCTCTGCTGCCATGTCTCTATTCTCCCTTCCCTCTGCCACCATGTCTCTATGCCCTCTTCCTCCTCTATACATGTCACTATTCTCCTTTCCTCCTCTACTACCATGTCTCTATTCGTATGTTCCTCCTCTACTACCATGTCTCTCTCTGATCTCATTCTCCTCTTCCTCCTCTACTACCATGTCTCTATTCCCTCTTCCTCCTCTTTCCATGTCTCTCTCTGTCTCTATTCCCCTCTTCATCCTCTACTGCCGTGTCTCTATTCGCCTCTTCCTCCTCCTCTACTACCATGTCTCTCTGTCTCTATTCTCCTCTTCCTCCTCTACTACCATGTCTCTATTCTCCTCTTCCTCCTCTACTACCATGTCTCTATTCGCCTCTTCCTCCTCTACTACCATGTCTCTCTCTGTCTCTATTCTCCTCTTCCTCCTCTACTACCATGTCTCTATTCTCCTCTTCCTCCTCTACTACCATGTCTCTATTCTCCTCTTCCTCCTCTACTACCATGTCTCTATTCTCCTCTTCCTCCTCTACTACCATGTCTCTATTCTCCTCTTCCTCCTCCACTACCATGTCTCTATTCTCCTCTTCCTCCTCTACTACCATGTCTCTATTCTCCTCTTCCTCCTCTACTACCATGTCTCTATTCTCCTCTTCCTCCTCTACTACCATGTCTCTCTCTGTCTCATTCTACTCTTCCTCCTCTACTACCATGTCTCTATTCCCCTCTTCCTCCTCCACTACCATGTCTCTATTCTCCTCTTCCTCCTCTACTACCATGTCTCTATTCTCCTCTTCCTCCTCTACTACCATGTCTCTCTCTGTCTCCATTCTACTCTTCCTCCTCTACTACCATGTCTCTATTCCCCTCTTCCTCCTCCACTACCATGTCTCTATTCTCCTCTTCCTCCTCTACTACCATGTCTCTATTCTCCTCTTCCTCCTCTACTACCATGTCTCTATTCTCCTCTTCCTCCTCCACTACCATGTCTCTATTCCCCTCTTCCTCCTCCACTACCATGTCTCTATTCTCCTCTTCCTCCTCTACTACCATGTCTCTATTCTCCTCTTCCTCCTCCACTACCATGTCTCTATTCTCCTCTTCCTCCTCTACTACCATGTCTCTATTCTCCTCTTCCTCCTCTACTACCATGTCTCTCTCTGTCTCTATTCCCTCTTCCTCCTCTACCACCATGTCTCTATTCTCCTCTTCCTCCTCTACTATCATGTCTCTCTCTGTCTCTATTCTCCTCTTCCTCCTCTACTACCATGTCTCTCTCTGTCTCTATTCTCCTCTTCCTCCTCTACTACCATGTCTCTCTCTGTCTCTATTCCCCTCTTCCTCCTCTACCACCATGTCTCTATTCTCCTCTTCCTCCTCTACTATCATGTCTCTCTCTGTCTCTATTCTCCTCTTCCTCCTCTACTACCATGTCTCTCTCTGTCTCTATTCTCCTCTTCCTCCTCTACTACCATGTCTCTATTCTCCTCTTCCTCCTCTACTACCATGTCTCTATTCTCCTCTTCCTCCTCTACTACCATGTCTCTCTCTGTCTCCATTCTACTCTTCCTCCTCTACTACCATGTCTCTATTCCCCTCTTCCTCCTCCACTACCATGTCTCTATTCTCCTCTTCCTCCTCTACTACCATGTCTCCATTCTACTCTTCCTCCTCTACTACCATGTCTCTCTCTGTCTCTATTCTCCTCTTCCTCCTCTACTGCCATGTCTCTGTTCCCCTCTTCCTCCTCTACTACCATGTCTCTCTCTGTCTCTGTTCTCTCTTTGCATCATCTACTGCCATGTCTCTATTAAGCTCTTCCTCCTCCACTGCCGTGTCTCTATTCCCTCTTCATCATCACTGCCATGTCTCTGTTCTCCTCTTTGCATCCTCTGCTGCATGTCTCTGTTCCTCTTTCCATCTGCCGTGTCTCATTCTCCTCTTTCCCTCCCTCTGCTGCCGTGTCTCTATTCTCCTCTTCTTCCTCTCTGCTGCCGTGTCGCTTATTCTCCTCTATCCTCCTCTGCTGCCGTGTCTCTGTTCTCCTCTCCTCCTCTGCTGCCGTAATCGGCTTATTCTCCTCTTCCTCCTCTGCTACCGTGTCTCTATTCTCCTCTTCCCTCCCTCTGCTGCCATGTGTCTCTGTTCTCCTCTTCCTCATCACTGCCATGTCTCTGTTCCTCCTCTTCCTCCTCCACTATATGTCTATATCTGTCTCTGTTCTCCTCTTCCTCCTCCACTGCCATGTCTCTCTCTGTCTCTATTCCCCTCTTCCTCCCTCTACTACCATGTCTCTGTTCTCATCTTCCTCCTCCACTACCATGTCTCTCTCTGTCTCTGTTCTCCTCTTCCTCATCACTACCATGTCTCTCTCTGTCTCTATTCTCCTCTTCCTCCCTACTGCCATGTCTCTCTCTGTCTCTATTCTCCTCTTCCTCCTCTGCTACCATGTCTCTATTCTCCCTCTTCCCCTCTACTACCATGTCGCTATTCTCCTTCCCTCTACTGCATGTCTCTCTCTGTCTCTATTCTCCTCTTCCTCCTCTGCTGCCGTGTCTCTATTCCCCTCTTCCTCCTCTACTACCATGTCTCTCTCTGTCTCTATTCTCCTTCCTCCTCTACTACCATGTCTCTATTCCCCTCTTCCTCCCCTCTACTGCCATGTCTCTCTCTGTCTCTGTTCTCCTCTTCCTCCTCCACTGCCATGTCTCTATTCCCTCTTCCTCCTCTACTACCATGTCTCTATTCCCCCTCTTCCTCCTCTACTACCATGTCTCTCTCTCTGTCTCTATTCTCCTCTTCCTCCTCTACTACCATGTCCTCTCTGTCTCTATTCCCCTCTTCCCTCTGCTACCATGTCTCTATTCTCCCCTCCTTCCTCCTCTACTACCATGTCTCTGTTCCCCTCTTCCTCCTCTGCTGCCATGTCTCTATTCCCTCTTCCTCCTCTACTACCATGTCTCTCTCTGTCTCTATTCTCCCTCTTCCTCCTCTACTACCATGTCTCTCTGTCTCTATTCCTCTTTCCTCCTCTACTGCCATGTCTCTATTCTCCTCTTCCTCCTCTACTACCATGTCTCTATTCCCCTCTTCCTCCTCTACTACCATGTCTCTATTCCTCTTCCTCCTCTCACCATGTCTCTTCCTCTTCCTCCTCTGCTACCATGTCTCTCTGTCTCTATTCTCCTCCCTTCCTCCTCTTACTACCATGTCTCTCTGTCTCTATTCCCCTCTTCCTCCTCTACTACCATGTCTCTATTCTCCTCTTCCTCCTCTACTACCATGTCTCTCTATTCCCTCTTCCTCCTCTGCTACCATGTCTCTATTCCCTCTTCCTCCTCTACTACCATGTCTCTCTCTGTCTCTATTCTCCTCTTCCTCCTCTACTGCCATGTCTCCTCTCTGTCTCCATTCTACTTTTATCCTCTGCTGTCATGTCTCTCTCTGTCTCATTCTACTCTTCCTCCTACTACCATGTCTCTCTCTGTCTCTATTCCCCTCTTCCTCTCTACTGCCATGTCTCTATTCTCCTCTTCCTCCTCTACTACCATGTCTCTATTCTCCTCTTCCTCCTCTACTACCATGTCTCTCTCTGTCTCTATTCTCCTCTTCCTCCTCCACTACCATGTCTCTATTCTCCTCTTCCTCCTCTACTACCATGTCTCTATTCTCCTCTTCCTCCTCCACTACCATGTCTCTATTCTCCTCTTCCTCCTCTACTACCATGTCTCTATTCTCCTCTTCCTCCTCTACTACCATGTCTCTATTCTCCTCTTCCTCCTCTACTACCATGTCTCTATTCCCTCTTCCTCCTCCACTACCATGTCTCTATTCCCTCTTCCTCCTCCACTACCATGTCTCTCTCTGTCTCTATTCCCTCTTCCTCCTCTACTACAAATAATCTCTATTCCCTCTTCCTCCTCCACTACCATGTCTCTCTCTGTCTCTATTCCCTCTTCCTCCTCTACTACCATGTCTCTCTCTGTCTCTTATTCCTCTCTTTCCTCCTCCACTACCATGTCTCTCTCTGTCTCTATTCCCCTCTTCCTCCTCCACTACCATGTCTCTCTCTGTCTCTATTCCCCTCTTCCTCCTCCACTACCATGTCTCTCTCTGTCTCTATTCCCCTCTTCCTCCTCCACTACCATGTCTCTCTCTGTCTCTATTCCCCTCTTCCTCCTCTACTACCATGTGTCTCTGTTCCCTCTTCCTCCTCTACTACCATGTCTCTATTCTCTCTTCCTCCTCTACTACCATGTCTCTATTCTCCTCTTCCTCCTCTACTACCATGTCTCTATTCTCCTCTTCCTCCTCTACTACCATGTCTCTATTCTCCTCTTCCTCCTCCACTACCATGTCTCTATTCCCCTCTTCCTCCTCCACTACCATGTCTCTCTCTGTCTCTATTCTCCTCTTCCTCCTCTACTACCATGTCTCTATTCTACTCTTCCTCCTCTACTACCATGTCTCTCTCTGTCTCTATTCCCCTCTTCCTCCCTCTGCTACCATGTCTCTATTCCCCTTCCTCCTCCACTACCATGTCTCTCTCTGTCTCTATTCTCCTCTTCCTCCTCTACTACATGTCTCTATTCTCCTCTTCCTCCTCTACTACCATGTCTCTCTCTGTCTCTATTCCCCTCTTCCTCCTCTCTGCCATGTCTCTCTCTGTCTCTATTCACCTCTTCCTCCTCTGCAATATGTCTCTGTTCTCCTCTTTACCTCCACTACCATGTCTCTATTCTCCTCTTCTTCCTCTGCTGCCGTGTCTCTGTTCTCTCTTCCTCCATCACTACCATGTCTCTATTCTCCTCTTCCTCCTCACTGCCATGTTCTGTTCTGCTCTTTACATCCACTGCCATGTCTCTGTTCTCCTCTTCATCATCACTACCATGTCTCTTCTGCTCTTCCTCCTCTACTACCATGTCTCTATTCACCTCTTCCTCCTCTACTACCATGTCTCTATTCTCCTCTTCCTCCTCTACTACCATGTCTCTATTCTCCTCTTCCTCCTCCACTACCATGTCTCTATTCCCCTCTTCCTCCTCCACTACCATGTCTCTCTCTGTCTCTATTCCCCTCTTCCTCCTCTACTCAGGTGTCTCTCTATTCTCCTCTTCCTCCTCCACTACCATGTCTCTCTCTGTCTCTATTCCCTCTTCCTCCTCCATCTGCCATGTCTCTCTCTGTCTCTATTCCCCTTTCCTCCTCCACTCTGTGTCTCTCTCTCTGTCTCTATTCCCCTCTTCCTCCTCTACTACCATGTCTCTATTCCCCTCTTCCTCCTCCACTACCATGTCTCTCTCTGTCTCTATTCCCCTCTTCCATGTCTCTATTCACCTCTTCCTCCTCTACTACCATGTCTCTATTCTCCTCTTCCTCCTCTACTACCATGTTTCTATTCTCCTCTTCCTCCTCTACTACCATGTCTCTATTCTCCTCTTCCTCCTCTACTACCATGTTTCTATTCTCCTCTTCCTCCTCTACTACCATGTCTCTCTCTGTCTCTATTCCCCTCTTCCTCCTCCACTACCATGTCTCTCTCTGTCTCTATTCCCCTCTTCCTCCTCCACTACCATGTCTCTCTCTGTCTCTATTCCCTCTTCCTCCTCCACTACCATGTCTCTCTCTGTCTCTATTCCCCTCTTCCTCCTCCACTACCATGTCTCTCTCTGTCTCTATTCCCCTCTTCCTCCTCCACTACCATGTCTCTCTCTGTCTCTATTCCCCTCTTCCATGTCTCTATTCACCTCTTCCTCCTCTACTACCATGTCTCTATTCTCCTCTTCCTCCTCTACTACCATGTCTCTATTCTCCTCTTCCTCCTCTACTACCATGTCTCTATTCTCCTCTTCCTCCTCTACTACCATGTTTCTATTCTCCTCTTCCTCCTCTACTACCATGTCTCTATTCTCCTCTTCCTCCTCTACTACCATGTCTCTATTCTCCTCTTCCTCCTCTACTACCATGTCTCTCTCTGTCTCTATTCTCCTCTTCCTCCTCTACTACAATGTCTCTCTCTGTCTCTATTCACCTCTTCCTCCTCTACTACCATGTCTCTATTCTCCTCTTCCTCCTCTACTACCATGTTTCTATTCTCCTCTTCCTCCTCTACTACCATGTCTCTATTCTCCCCTTCCTCCTCTACTACCGTGTCTCTATTCTACTCTTCCTCCTCTACTACCATGTCTCTATTCTCCTCTTCCTCCTCCACTGCCATGTCTCTATTCACCTCTTCCTCCTCCTGCCCATGTCTCTGTTCTCCTCTTCCTCCTCTACTACCATGTCTCTATTCTACCTTCCTCCTCTACTACCATGTCTCTATTCTCCTCTTCCTCCTCTACTGCCATGTCTCTATTCTCCTCTTCCTCCTCCCACTACCATGTCTCTATTCCCCTCTTCTCCTCCACTGCCATGTCTCTCTCTGTCTCTATTCCCCTCTTCCTCCTCTACTACCATGTCTCTATTCCCCTCTTCCTCCTCCACTACATGTCTCTCTCTGTCTCTATTCCCTCTTCCTCCTCTGCTACCATGTGTCTCTCTCTGTCTCTATTCCCTCTTCCTCCTCCACTACCATGTCTCTCTCTGTCTCTATTCCCCTCTTCCTCCTCCACTACCATGTCTCTCTCTGTCTCTATTCCCTCTTCTCCTCCACTGCATGTCTCTCTCTGTCTCTATTCCCCTCTTCCTCCTCCACTACCATGTCTCTCTCTGTCTCTGTTCCCATCTTCCTCCTCTCTGCTACCATGTCTCTATTCCTCTTCATCCTCCACTGCCATGTCTCTCTCTGTCTCTATTCCCTCTTCTCCTCCTCTTACCATGTCTCTATTCTCTCCTCTTCCTCCTCCACTACTTCATGTCTCTATTCTCCTCTTCCTCCTCTGCTACCATGTCTCTGTTCCCCTCTTCCTCCTCTCTACCATGTCTCTATTCTCCTCTTCTCCTCTACTACCATGTCTCTATTCTCCTCTTCCTCCTCCACTACCATGTCTCTATTCCCCTCTTCCTCCTCCACTCACCATGTCTCTCTCTGTCTCTATTCCCCTCTTCCTCCTCTGCTACCATGTCTCTATTCTCCTCTTCCTCCTCCACTACCATGTCTCTATTCCCTCTTCCTCCTCCACTACCATGTCTCTCTCTGTCTCTATTCCCTCTTCCTCCTCTACTACCATGTCTCTATTCCCTTTCCTCCTCCACTACCATGTCTCTCTCTGTCTCTATTCCCTCTTCCTCCTCTACTACCATGTCTCTCTCTGTCTCTATTCCCTCTTCCTCCTCCACTACCATGTCTCTCTCTGTCTCTATTCCCTCTTCCTCCTCCACTACCATGTCTCTCTCTGTCTCTATTCCCCTCTTCCTCCTCCACTGCCATGTCTCTCTCTGTCTCTATTCCCTCTTCCTCCTCCACTACCATGTCTCTCTTGTCTCTATTCCCCTCTTCCTCCTCTGCTGCCATGTCTCTATTCCCCTTTTATCCTCCACTTTTCCATGTCTCTCTCTGTCTCTGTTCCCCTCTTCCTCCTCTACTGCCATGTCTCTATTCTCCTCTTCCTCCTCTGCTGCCATGTCTCTGTTCTCCTCTTCCTCCTCCACTACCATGTCTCTATTCTCCTCTTCTCCTCTACTGCCATGTCTCTATTCCCTCTTCCTCTTCTACTACCATGTTCCTGTTCTGCTCTTCCTCCTCTACTACCATGTCTCTATTCTCCTCTTCCTCCTCTGCTACCATGTCTCTATTCCTCTTCCTCTCCTCTACTACCGTGATGTCTCTCTCTTGTCTCTATTCTCCTCTTCCTCCTCTACTACCATGTCTCTATTCTCCTCTTCCTCCTCTCTACTACCATGTCTCTGTTCTACTCTTCCTCCTCTACTGCCATGTCTCTGTTCTCCTCTTCCTCCTCTGCTACCATGTCTCTATAATTTCTTCCTCCTCTACTACCATGTCTCTCTCTGTCTCTATTCCCCTCTTCCTCCTCCACTACCATGTCTCTCTCTGTCTCTGTTCCCCTCTTTCCTCCTCTATGCCATGTCTCTATTCCCCCTCTTCCTCCTCCACTCACTGCATGTCTCTCTCTACTCTATTCTCCTCTTCCCCATCTACTATATGTCTCTCTCTTGTCTCTGTTCCTCTTTATCATCTGCTGCCATGTCTCTGTTCTCCTCTTCCTCCTCTGCTACCATGTCTCTGTTCTCCTCTTTCTCTGCTGCCATGTCTCTATTCTCCTCTTCCTCCTCTGCTACATGTCTCTATTCACCTCTTCACTCCTCTACTACCATGTCTCTATTCTCCTCTTCCTCCTCTACTACCATGTCTATTCTCCTCTTCCTCTCTACTACCATGTCTCTATTCTCCTCTTCCTCCTCTGCTACCATGTCTCTATTCCCCTCTTCCTCCTCCACTACATGTCTCTATTCCCCTCTTCCTCCTCCTGTGTCTCTCTCTGTCTCTGTTCCCCCTCTTCCATCCTCTGCTGCCATGTCTCCTATTCCCCTCTTCCTCCTCCACTGCCATGTCTCTCTCTGTCTCTATTCCCTCTT
Organism: Oncorhynchus nerka; assembly: GCF_034236695.1. NCBI lineage: Eukaryota > Metazoa > Chordata > Actinopteri > Salmoniformes > Salmonidae > Oncorhynchus > Oncorhynchus nerka. Next base: position 5,915 of record NW_027038191.1, on the reverse strand, counting down.
CCTCCTCCACTGCCATGTCTCTCTCTGTCTCTATTCCCCTCTTCATCCTCCACTCACCATGTCTCTCTGTCTCTATTCCCCTCTTCCTCCTCTACCATGTCTCTGTTCCTCTTCCTCCTCACTGCCGTGTCTCTCTCTGTCTGTTTCCTCTTTATCATCTGCTGCCATGTGTCTCTCTGGTCTCTGTTCCTCTTTCCATCATCTGCTGCCATGTCTCTGTTCTCCTCTTCACTCATCTGCTGCTCTGTCTCTGTTCTCCTCTTCATCATCTTCACCATGTCTCTATTCTCCTCTTCCTCCTCTACTACCATGTCTCTATTCCCCTCTTCCTCCTCTGCTGTGTCTCTATTCTGCTCTTCCTCCTCTACTACCATGTCTCTCCCTGTCTCTATTCCCCTCTTCCTCCTCCACTACCATGTCTCTCTCTGTCTCTATTCCCCTCTTCATCCTCTACTACCATGTCTCTATTCCCCTCTTCCTCCTCCACTACCATGTCTCTCTCTGTCTCTATTCTCCTCTTCCTCCTCTACTACCATGTCTCTATTCTACTCTTCCTCCTCTACTACCATGTCTCTATTCTCCTCTTCCTCCTCTACTACCATGTCTCTATTCTCCTCTTCCTCCTCTACCCATGTCTCTATTCCCTCTTCCTCATCTACTACCGTGTCTCTATTCTCCTCTTCCTCCTCTGCTGCCATGTCTCTGTTCTAAATATTTCCTCCCTCACTGCCATGTCTCTATTCTCCTCTTCATCATCACTACCATGTCTCTATTCTCCTCTTCCTCCTCTACTACCATGTCTCTCTCTCTGTCTCTATTCTCCTCTTCCTCCTGCTACTACCATGTCTCTATTCTCCTCCTTCCTCCTCTGCTGCCATGTCTCTGTGTTTCACTCTTCCTCCTCTACTACCATGTCTCTGTTCTCCTCTTCTCCTCTACTACCATGTCTCTATTCTCCTCTTTATCACATGTCTCTCTCTGTCTCTATTCTCCTCTTCCTCCTCTACTGCCATGTCTCTATTCTCCCTCTTCCTCCTCTTCTACCATGTCTCTCTCTGTCTCTATTCCCCTCTTCCTCCTCCACTACCATGTCTCTCTGTCTCTATTCTCCTCTTTATCCTCTACTACCATGTCTCTGTTCTCCTCTTATCCTCTACTGCCGTGTCTCTATTCCCTCTTCCTCATCTGCTGCCATGTCTCTATTCTCCTCTTCATCCTCTACTACCATGTCTCTATTCCCTCTTCCTCCTCTGCCATGTCTCTATTCTCATCTTCCTATCACTACCATGTCTCTGTTCTCCTCTTCATCCTCTGCTGCCGTGTCTATTCTCCTCTTCCTCCTCTGCTACCATGTCTCTGTTCTCCTCTTCCTCATCTTTCTATCATGTCTCTGTTCTCCTCTTCATCCTCTGCTACCATGTCTCTGTTCTCCTCTTCCATCCTCTGCTGCCGTGTCTCTGTTCCCCTCTTCCTCATCTGCTGCCGTGTCTCTATGCCCCTCTTCATCCTCTACTACCATGTCTCTATTCTCCTCTTCCTCCTCTACTACCATGTCTCTCTGTCTCTGTTCTCCTCTTCCTCCTCCACTGTATGTCTCTCTCTGTCTCTGTTCCTCTTCTCCTCTACTGCCATGTCTCTATTCTCCTCTTCCTCCTCTGCTGCCGTGTCTCTATTCCCCTCTTCCATCCTCTACTACCATGTCTCTATTCTCCTCTTCCTCATCTACTGCCATGTCACTATTCTCCTCTTCCTCCTCCACTGCCATGTCTCTCTCTGTTCATTCTCCTTTCCTCCTCTACTACCATGTCTCTATTCTCCTCTTCCTCCTCTACTGCCCGTGTCTCCTATTCTCCTCTTCCTCCTCTACTACCATGTCACTATTCTCCTCTTCCTCCTCACTACCATGTCTCTCTCTGTCTCTGTTCTCCTCTTCCTCCTCTGCTACCATGTCTCTATTCTCCTCTTCCTCCTCTCTACCATGTCTCTATTCTCCTCTTCTCCTCTACTACCATGTCTCTATTCTCCTCTTCCTCCTCTGCTACCCATGTCTCTATTCTCCTCTTCCTCCTCTGCTACCATGTCTCTCTCTGTCTCTGTTCCCCTCTTCCTCCTCTGCTACCATGTCTCTATTCTCCTCTTCCTCCTCTACTACCATGTCTCTATTCTCCTCTTCCTCCTCTACTATCATGTCTCTATTCTCCTCTTCCTCCTCTACTATACATGTCTCTATTCTCCTCTTCCTCCTCCACTACCATGTCTCTATTCCTCTTTATCCTCTGCTGCCATGTCTCTGTTCTCCTCTTCCTCCTCTACTACCATGTGTCTATTCTCCTCTTCCATCTATCTTTCTCCGTGTCTCTGTTTCTCCTTTATCATCTACTGCCATGTCTCTCTGTCTCTATTCTCTTTCCTCCTCTACTACCTGTGTCTCTCTCTCTGTCTCTATTCTCCATATTCATCCTCTACTACCATGTGTCTCTCTCTGTCTCTATTCTCCTCTTCCTCCTCTACTACCATGTCTCTCTCTGGTCTCTATTCTCCTCTTCCTCCTCTACTACCATGTCTCTCTCTGTCTCTATTCTCCTCTTCCTCCTCTACTACCATGTCTCTCTCTGTCTCTAAAAATTCCTCTTCCTCCTCCACTACCATGTCTCTCTCTGTCTCTATTCCCCTCTTCCTCCTCTACTACCATGTCTCTCTCTGTCTCCTATTCCCTCTTCCTCCTCATCCATGTCTCTCTCTGTCTCTGTTCCCCTCTTCATCATCTTGCTACCATGTCTCTCTCTGTCTCTATTCCCCTCTTCATCCTCACTACCATGTCTCTCTGTCTCTATCCCTCTTCCTCCTCCACTACCATGTCTCTCTCTGTCTCTATTCCCTCTTCCTCTCTACTACCATGTGTCTCTATTCCCTCTTCCTCCTCCACTACCATGTCTCTCTCTGTCTCTATTCCTCTTCTCCTCTACTACCATGTCTCTATTCTCCTCTTCCTCCTCCACCATGTCTCTATTCTCCTCTTCCTCCTCTGCACCACCATGTCTCTCTCTGTCTCTATTCTCCTTCCTCCTCTACTACCATGTCTCCTATTCCCCTCTTTATTCTCCTCTATACCATGTCTCTATTCTCCTCTTCCTCCTCTACTACCATGTCTCTATTCTCCTCTTCCTCCTCCACTACCATGTCTCTATTCCCCTCTTCCTCCTCCACTACCATGTCTCTCTCTGTCTCTATTCCCCTCTTCCTCCTCTACTACCATGTCTCTATTCTCCTCTTCCTCCTCCACTACCATGTCTCTATTCCCCTCTTCCTCCTCCACTACCATGTCTCTCTCTGTCTCTGTTCCCCTTTTATCCTCTACTACCATGTCTCTATTCCCCTCTTCCTCCTCCACTACCATGTCTCTCTCTGTCTCTATTCCCCTCTTCCTCCTCTACTACCATGTCTCTCTCTGTCTCTATTCCCCTCTTTATCCTCCCCTGCCATGTCTCTCTCTGTCTCTATTCCCCTCTTTCCTCCTCCAAGTCTATGTCTCTCTCTGTCTCTATTCCTCTTCCTCCTCCACTACCATGTCTCTCTCTGTCTCTATTCCCATCTTCCTCCTCCACTACCATGTCTCTCTCTGTCTCTGTTCCCCTCTTCCTCCTCTACTACCATGTCTCTGTTCCCCTCTCTTCCATCCTCCACTGCCATGTCTCTCTCTGTCTCTATTCCCTCTTCCTCCTCTACTACCATGTCTCTATTCTCCTCTTCCTCCTCTACTGCCATGTCTCTATTCTCCTCTTCCTCCTCCACTACCATGTCTATTCTCCTCTTCCTCCTCTACTACCATGTCTCTATTCCCTCTTCCTCCTCTACTACCATGTCTCTATTCTACTCTTCCTCCTCTACTACCATGTCTCTATTCTCCTCTTCCTCCTCTACTACCATGTCTCTATTCCCTCTTCCTCCTCTACCATGTCTCTCTCTGTCTCTATTCTCCTCTTCCTCCTCTACTACCATGTCTCTATTCTCCTCTTCTCCTCTACTACCATGTCTCTATTCTACTCTTCCTCCTCTACTACCATGTCTCTATTCTCCTTATCTTCCTCCTCTACTACTGTGTGTCCTCTATGCCTCTTCCTCCTCTGCTACCATGTCTCTCTCTGTCTCTATTCCTCTTCCTCCTCCACTACCGTGTCTCTTGTCTCTATTCCCCTCTTCCTCCTCTACTACCATGTCTCTATTCCCCTCTTCCTCCTCCACTACCATGTCTCTCTCTGTCTCTATTCTCCTCTTCTCCTCTACCATGTCTCTCTCTGTCTCTATTCCTGCCTCCTCCTACTACCATGTCTCTATTCTCCTCTTCCTCCTCTCTACTACCATGTCTCTATTCTCCTCTTCATATCTACTACCATGTCTCTATTCTCCTCTTCCTCCTCTACTACCATGTCTCTATTCACCTCTTCCTCCTCTACTACCATGTCTCTATTCTCCTCTTCCTCCTCTACTACCATGTCTCTATTCTCCTCTTCCTCCTCTACTACCATGTCTCTATTCTCCTCTTCCTCCTCTACTACCATGTCTCTATTCCCTCTTCCTCCTCCACTACCATGTCTCTATTCCCCTCTTCCTCCTCCACTACCATGTCTCTCTCTGTCTCTATTCCCCTCTTCCTCCTCTACTACCATGTCTCTATTCCCCTCTTCCTCCTCCACTACCATGTCTCTCTCTGTCTCTATTCCCCTCTTCCTCCTCCTACCATGTCTCTCTCTGTCTCTATTCCCCTCTTCCTCCTCCACTACCATGTCTCTCTCTGTCTCTATTCCCCTCTTCCTCCTCTACTACCATGTCTCTATTCCCCTCTTCCTCCTCCACTACCATGTCTCTCTCTGTCTCTATTCCCCTCTTCCTCCTCCACTACCATGTCTCTCTCTGTCTCTATTCCCCTCTTCCTCCTCTACTACCATGTCTCTATTCTCCTCTTCCTCCTCCACTACCATGTCTCTCTCTGTCTCTATTCTCCTCTTCCTCCTCCACTACCATGTCTCTATTCTCCTCTTCCTCCTCTACTACCATGTCTCTATTCCCCTCTTCCTCCTCTACTACCATGTCTCTATTCTCCTCTTCCTCCTCTACTACCATGTCTCTATTCTCCTCTTCCTCCTCTACTACCATGTCTCTATTCCCCTCTTCCTCATCTACTACCATGTCTCTATTCTCCTCTTCCTCCTCTACTACCATGTCTCTATTCCCCTATTCCTCCTCTACTACCATGTCTCTATTCTCCTCTTCCTCCTCCACTACCATGTCTCTATTCTCCTCTTCCTCCTCCACTACCATGTCTCTATTCTCCTCTTCCTCCTCTACTACCATGTCTCTATTCTCCCCTTCCTCCTCTACTACCATGTCTCTCTCTGTCTCTATTCTCCTCTTCCTCCTCTACTACCATGTCTCTATTCTCCTCTTCCTCCTCTACTACCATGTCTCTATGTTCCTCTTCCTCCTCTACTACCATGTCTCTATTCTCCTCTTCCTCCTCTACTACCATGTCTCTATTCTCCTCTTCCTCCTCTACTACCATGTCTCTATTCTCCTCTTCCTCCTCTACTACCATGTCTCTATTCCCCTCTTCCTCCTCCACTACCATGTCTCTCTCTGTCTCTATTCTCCTCTTCCTCCTCTACTACCATGTCTCTATTCTCCTCTTCCTCCTCTACTACCATGTCTCTCTCTGTCTCTATTCCCCTCTTCCTCCTCCACTACCATGTCTCTATTCTCCTCTTCCTCCTCTACTACCATGTCTCTATTCCCCTCTTCCTCCTCTACTACCATGTCTCTATTCTCCTCTTCCTCCTCTACTACCATGTCTCTATTCTCCTCTTCCTCCTCTACTATCATGTCTCTATTCTCCTCTTCCTCCTCTACTACCATGTTCT
>NW_027038190.1:0-27067 GCF_034236695.1 Oncorhynchus nerka | reverse complement strand
TGATAACTACAAGGATAACTAAGAGGATAACTAAGAGGATAACTAAGAGGATAACTAACAGGATAACTAAGAGGATAACTAAGAGGATAACTAAGAGGATAACTAAGAAGATAACTAAGAAGATAACTAAGAGGATAACTAAGAGGATAACTAAGAGGATAACTAAGAGGATAACTAAGATGATAACTACAAGGATAACTAAGAGGATAACTAAGAGGATAACTAAGAGGATAACTAAGAGGATAACTAAGATGATAACTAAGATGATAACTACAAGGATAACTAAGATGATAACTACAAGGATAACTAAGAGGATAACTAAGATGATAACTACAAGGATAACTAAGAGGATAACTAAGAAGATAACTAAGAAGATAACTAAGAGGATAACTAAGATGATAACTAAGAGGATAACTAAGAAGATAACTAAGAGGATAACTAAGAGGATAACTAAGAAGATAAATTAAGAGGATAACTAAAAGAGGATAACTAAGGATGAGATAACCAAGAGGATGCAACTACAAGGATAACTAAGAAGATAAATCTAAGAAGATAATCAAGGATAACTAAGAGGATAATAAGAGGATAACAGGATAACTAAGAAGATAACTAACAGGATAACTAAGAGGATAACTAAGAAGATAACTAAGAGGGATAACTAAGAGGATAACCAAGAAGATAACTAAGAAGATAACCAACAGGATAAACTAAGATATAATTAAGAAGATAACTAAGAGGATAACTAAGAAGATAACTAAGAAGATAACTAACAGGATAACTAAGAGGATAACTAAGAAGATAACTAACAGGATAACTAAGAAGATAACTAACAGGATAACTAAGAGGATAACTAAGAGGATAACTAAGAAGATAACTAACAGGATAACTAAGAGGATAACTAACAGGATAACTAACAGGATAACTAAGAGGATAATTAAGAGGATAACTAAGAAGATAACTAAGAGGATAACTTAAGAGGATAACTAAGAGGATAACTAAGAGGATAACTAAGAAGATAACCAAGAAGCGTAACTAAGAGGATAACTAAGAAGATAACTAAGAGGATAACTAAGAGGATAACTAAGAAGATAACTAAGAAGATAACTAAGAGGATAACTAAGAAGATAACTAAGAAGATAACTACGAGGATAACTAAGAAGATAACTACGAGGATAACTAAGAAGATAACTAAGAAGATAACTAAGAAGATAACTACGAGGATAACTAAGAAGATAACTAAGAAGATAACTAAGAAGATAACTAAGAAGATAACTAAGAGGATAACTAAGAAGATAACTAAGAGGATAACTAAGAGGATAACTAAGAAGATAACTAAGAGGATAACTAAGAAGATAACTAAGAGGATAACTAAGAAGATAACTAAGAGGATAACTAAGAAGATAACTAAGAGGATAACTAAGAAGATAACTAAGAGGATAACTAAGAAGATAACTAAGAAGATAACTAAGAGGATAACTAAGAGGATAACTAAGAGGATAACTAAGATGATAACTACAAGGATAACTAAGAGGATAACTAAGAGGATAACTAAGAGGATAACTAACAGGATAACTAAGAGGATAACTAAGAGGATAACTAAGAGGATAACTAAGAAGATAACTAAGAAGATAACAAGAAGGATAACGTAAGAGGATAACAAGAGGATAACCAAGAGGATAACTAAGAGGATAACTAAGAGGATAACTAAGAGGATAACTAAGAGGATAACTAAGAGATAACTAAGAAGATAACTAAGATGATAACTAAGAGGATAACTAATGAGGATAACTAAGATGATAACTACAAGGATAACTAAGAGGAAGATAACTAAGAAGATAAACTAAGAGGATAACTAAGAGATAACTAAGATGATAACTAAGAAGATAACTAAGAGGATAACTAAGAGGATAACTAAGAAGGATAACTAAGAGGATAACTAAGATGATACAACTACAAGGATAACTAAGAGGATAACTAAGAAGATAACTAAGAAGATAACTAAGAGGATAACTAAGATGATAACTAAGAGGATAACTAAGAAGATAACTAAGAGGATAACTAAGAGGATAACTAAGAAGATAACTAAGAAGATAACTAAGAGGATAACTAAGATGATAACTAAGAGGATAACTACAAGGATAACTAAGAAGATAACTAAGAAGATAACTAAGAGGATAACTAAGAAGATAACTAAGAGGATAACTAAGAGGATAACTAAGAGGATAACTAAGAAGATAACTAAGAAGATAACTAAGAAGATAACTAAGAGGATAACTAAGAGGATAACTAAGAAGATAACTAAGAGGATAACTAAGAGGATAAATAAGAGGATAACTAAGAGGATAACCAAGAAGATAACTAAGAAGATAACTAAGAGGATAACTAAGAAGATAACTAAGAGGATAACTAAGAGGATAACTAAGAAGATAACTAAGAAGATAAACTAAGAGGATAACTAAGAAGATAACTAAGAGGATAACTACGAGATAACTAAGAAGATAACTAGGATAACTAAGAAGATAACTAAAGAGGATAACTAAGAAGATAACTAACAGGATAACTAAGAAGATAACTAAGAGGAAGATAACCAAGAAGATAACTAAGAGGATAACTAAGAAGATAACTAAGAGGATAACTAAGAGGATAACTAAGAAGATAACTAAGAGGATAACTAAGAAGATAACTAAGAGGATAACTAAGAAGATAACTAAGAGGATAACCAAGAAGATAACTAAGAGGATAACTAAGAAGATAAATCTAAGAAGATAACTAAGAAGATAACTAAGAAGATAACTAAGAAGATAACTAAGAGGATAACTAAGAGGATAACTAAGAAGATAACTAAGAAGATAACTAAGAGGATAACTAAGAGGATAACTAAGAGGATAACTAAGAAGATAACTATGATAACTAAGAGGATAACTAAGAAGATAACTAAAGGATAAGAGGATAACTAAGAGGATAACTAAGAGGATAACTAAGAAGAGGATAACTAAGAGGATAACTAAGAGGATAACTAAGAAGATAAATCACAGAGGATAACTAAGAGGATAACTAAGAGGTGATAACTAAGAGGATAACTACAAGACAACTAAGAGGATAACTAAGAGGATAACTAAGAGGATAACTAAGAGGATAACTAAGATGATAACTAAGATGATAACTACAAGGATAACCAAGATGATAACTACAAGGATAACTAAGAGGATAACTAAGATGATAACCATATGATAACTAAGAGGATAACTAAGAAGATAACTAAGAAGATAACTAAGAGGATAACTAAGATGATAACCAAGAGGATAACCAAGAAGATAACTAAGAGATACAACTAAGAGGATAAATTCAAGAAGATAACTAAGAAGATAACTAAGAGGATAACTAAGATGATAACTAAGAGGATAACTACAAGGATAACTAAGAAGATAACTAAGAAGATAACTAAGAGGATAACTAAGAAGATAACTAAGAGGATAACTAAGAAGATAACTAAGAGGATAACTAAGAAGATAACTAAGAAGATAACTAAGAAGATAACTAAGAGGATAACTAAGAGGATAACTAAGAAGATCTAAGCAAATCAAATAGAGCAAGGTGGTGATGTGTGTGTGCTGCCTGTCTGTGTGTGAGATGATGATGTGTGTGTGCTGCCTGTCTGTGTGTCTGTGTGTATTCTGGATGACCAGGAGGACCCACTGTCCGTCTTCCTCTCAAAACCCTTACTCCCTTCATCCTCAAACGTCAAATGCAATCAGAGGATCTGCCAGCCAGCGTACAAACCCTCCTCCGGTCATCGTGTCCTGTCTGCCTGGCTCTGAGTCTGAGCAGTGATAAAAACCCCTAATCTTCTCTCTCATCCAAGGAAAAACATTTTCCCTGCTCAATCACCAGGGCAGGTATAAGCTTTTTGGGATGGACAACAGGGCCACCATGACGGCGTCCAGTGTAAGGTTCTGTCAAGAAGTTGGCACAAGCCCAAATAATACACAATAGATTTTGTAGTGTTAAAATCAACACTTAAAGAAATACCTTTTAACACTATCTCAGAGTACATATGGTCCCACTCTAAAGAGTGTAAAAATTACTGTGATTAAAATGTTATTATGGGTGTTACTGTAACACTTTGTAGTTAAAAGTTTAAAAAATGAACACTGCATTACACTTGCCAGTGTTACTGGTAATTAACACAAATCATAATTAGAATATTTCCCATGGTGCCTTTTCTTTTCGATTGAATTGTAGAGTTACCACCCATTACTGTATTAGTTAGTAACAGAGATATGGCGAATGTTATCATTAAAATGTACTTTATGATAATACATGACATATATCATAAGGCCTTACTTTGAGGGCCTAGTTTAACCTTAACACAGTGGTGTTAGGAAACTCCTGGTTTACAGGCCGCATCAGACCTGCAAGTCACATTGTGCTGGCTTGCAAAGTGATGTTTAATTCCGTTAGGAACTGAGAGTTAGTTTCCCTCTTACAGAGTTAATTTAATCAACACTAGAAAATGTTTGAAAAATCAACGCTTACCAATTTGCTGTTTACCTCTCAGGCCAAACTTCTCAGCAACCTGCCAGTAACCTAAATCAGAGACAGTTGAAGTGACCCAAACTTCTCAGGCCTGTATAATGTGACTTGCAGGTCTGATGCGGCCTGTAAACCAGGAGTTTCCTAACTGGAGTCGGAGCAGGAGTCGGAGTCGGAGCAGGAGCTGGAGTCGGAGCAGGAGTCGGATCTGGAGTCGGAGCAGGAGCCGGAGTAGGAGCTGGAGTCGGAGTCGGATCTGGAGTCGGAGTCGGAGCAGGAGTCGGAGTCGGAGACAACATGATGGAAATGTAACTGGAAAACTGCAGGGGGGGATATCTCTCACAGTCGCTCAGAAAAACAGCCTCACAGAGCAAAACAGTGAAGCCAAGGGGGTCACTTCAACTGTCTCTGGTTTAGGTTGTTGGCAATGACTTCAAAGAGGTAAACAGCCTCTAGGAGCAGTAGAGGGGTAATGACTGCAGAGACCAGACAGGTAACTTGAACTGTGTAACCGTACCGGAGATAGCGTAGAGTTTATGTTCCCGTCAACCACTGTGGAGCAGAGGGTGGAAAAACAGACTCGCAGATACAGTATAAAGGTAGAGGCTGAGGAGGTCAGCTAAGTCAATCCCTTCAACTGTCAAACTCTACAGGGAAAGCTAGGATGTATGTTCTTGGTAAACTGCAGAGAGGAAACAGACTCACAGAGTAATACAGGAACCAAGATTAGAAAGGTTCCCCTTTCATATGTTTACCAAAAAGAGGATAAGAGTTAAGATTTTACCTGAAAAGACTCGTGGCGTAACAGATCACTTCAACTGGCAGGCTTTACAGTCATGCAAGCAGAAGCTCTGTGAACCCAAGAGAATACTAGTTTATGTCAATGCATAGTTACTGAACTAAAGAAGGAATCCATTAACACACACACCACACACACACACACACACACACACACACACACACACACACACACAGAGACACACAAACACACACAGACACACACACACAGACACACACACACACACACTTTTTGCCCTCAGAACAGTCTCAATTTCGTCAGGACATGGATCAACAAGGTGTCTAAAGGCCCACAGGATGTTGGCCCATGTTGACTCCAATGCTTCCCACAGTTGTGTCAAGTTGGCTGGTAGTGAATCTCCACTCCAAATAGCTCGTTCCATCTCATCCCCACAGATGCTCAATTGGACTGAGATCATGGTGACTGGGCAGGCCACCGCAGTAAACTGATTTCACTGTCATGTCCGTGGAACCATTCCTGGACAATCCTAGCCTTGTGGGATGGTGCATTATCTTGCTGAAAAAATATCGAATTGCTCTGCATAATTATTGTGTAGGACTCTTTTGTTCTATCATCAATGACCCGCTTTTAACCACTGGCCTTTGGCTGATGGACCATTCTAATACTCACGGGAAACTGTTGAGCGTGAAAACCCAGCAGCTTTGCAGTTCTTGACACACTCCAACCTACTACCATACTCCATTCAAAGGAAGTTCAATATTTTGTTTTGCCCGTCGTTCACACTCTGAATGGCAACACATACACAATCCCATGTCTCAAATCATTCTTTAACCTTTAACCTCCCCTTCATCTACTTCATCTGATTGAAGTGGATTTAACCTTTAACCTCCCCTTCATCTACTTCATCTGATTGAAGTGGATTTAATTAAGGGATCATAGCTTTCAACCCGGATTCACCTGGTCAGTCAGAAGAGCAGGTGTTCCTAATGCTTTGTACAATCAGTGTATAATTCAATTTCTAAAGGTAGATGTAACATGGGGATAATCTGTGTTATTATCCCTGGTTAGAAAACCGGGCTTTTAAATAGACCCTGCAGTTCTTTGTCATTTTCCTGGTTGACACATGAATAAGGCTGTTGCGTATGATCTATTACTGCCACAAAGGAATTCATGAGCCACGACTGCAGTACAAACCCACGTGTTCGTTGAGTCACGGTAATCTCCCTTTTATGCGCTTTTGAATTTTACGTTGGCCGCTCGCTAACGACCTGACGGCTAATGGCCTGGTACTCAGGGCTCTATTGTCCCTCTAGCCACTCTGACATCAATGCAAGTGCAATCGAAAATCACATCAAAAACACCTATCATCAAAACAGTTATAATGCTTTTTAAAACTCACCTCAGTGTGATGACCAATTTGAAGAAAGAAGTTCAACAACAGGATGGAAACTGAGTGTAAAATATGGTTGTTGTTTCAATGCCTGACAACGATATGGACATCGCTTTCTAAGTCATTCAAACCCCCTATACGCATATTAAAAGCCTATACATATTCATAGGCCTATATATGAGCCCATATATATGGGACGGCAGGGTAGCCTAGTGGTTAGAGTGTTGGACTAGTAACCGGAAGGTTGCAAGTTCAAACCCCCGAGCTGACAAGGGAGGACACATCTGCCGTTCTGCCCCTGAACAGGCAGTTAACCCACTGTTCCTAGGCCGTCATTGAAAATAAGAATTTGTTCTTAACTGACTTGTCTAGATAAATAAAGATACAATTTTTTTTTTTAAGCCTGAAAATACCTGAATTTAAAAATGATGCTGCCTTTATAAAATACATAGTCTACCAAAACGGCATATGCAGAACAACGGACCATGCATTGTGAGTGCAGGGGAGTTTACAGAGGCCTAACATTTTTATGAATTTGTATTATCCATCTCCTCCTCTCTCCTCCTTTCTCAAGTGCTCAGAGAGATGTGGCTGTCAGCAGTTTAATGAAATACGTTTCATTATGAAAACATGTTAATATCGATGTCCCCGAAACAGATTTCACTTGGTTTCGCAAATGAAGTACTGGGTAGCTGCAGGAACAGACAGTACTGGGTAGCTGCAGGAACAGACAGTACTGGGTAGCTACAGGAACAGACAGTACTGGGTAGCTGCAGGAACAGACAGTACTGGGTAGCTGCAGGAACAGACAGTACTGGGTAGCTACAGGAACAGACAGTACTGGGTAGCTACAGGAACAGACAGTACTGGGTAGCTACAGGAACAGACAGTACTGGGTAGCTGCAGGAACAGACAGTACTGGGTAGCTGCAGTACTGGGTAGCTGCAGGAACAGACAGTACTGGGTAGCTGCAGGAACAGACAGTACTGGGTAGCTGCAGGAACAGACAGTAATGGGTAGCTGCAGGAACAGACAGTACTGGGTAGCTACAGGAACAGACAGTACTGGGTAGCTGCAGGAACAGACAGTACTGGGTAGCTGCAGTACTGGGTAGCTGCAGGAACAGACAGTACTGGGTAGCTACAGGAACAGACAGTACTGGGTAGCTGCAGGAACAGACAGTACTGGGTAGCTGCAGTACTGGGTAGCTGCAGGAACAGACAGTACTGGGTAGCTACAGGAACAGACAGTACTGGGTAGCTGCAGGAACAGACAGTACTGGGTAGCTGCAGTACTGGGTAGCTGCAGGAACAGACAGTACTGGGTAGCTGCAGGAACAGACAGTACTGGGTAGCTACAGGAACAGACAGTACTGGGTAGCTGCAGGAACAGACAGTACTGGGTAGCTGCAGTACTGGGTAGCTGCAGGAACAGACAGTACTGGGTAGCTGCAGGAACAGACAGTACTGGGTAGCTGCAGGAACAGACAGTACTGGGTAGCTACAGGAACAGACAGTACTGGGTAGCTGCAGGAACAGACAGTACTGGGTAGCTGCAGGAACAGACAGTACTGGGTAGCTACAGGAACAGACAGTACTGGGTAGCTACAGGAACAGACAGTACTGGGTAGCTACAGGAACAGACAGTACTGGGTAGCTGCAGGAACAGACAGTACTGGGTAGCTGCAGTACTGGGTAGCTGCAGGAACAGACAGTACTGGGTAGCTGCAGGAACAGACAGTACTGGGTAGCTGCAGGAACAGACAGTAATGGGTAGCTGCAGGAACAGACAGTACTGGGTAGCTACAGGAACAGACAGTACTGGGTAGCTGCAGGAACAGACAGTACTGGGTAGCTGCAGTACTGGGTAGCTGCAGGAACAGACAGTACTGGGTAGCTACAGGAACAGACAGTACTGGGTAGCTGCAGGAACAGACAGTACTGGGTAGCTGCAGTACTGGGTAGCTGCAGGAACAGACAGTACTGGGTAGCTACAGGAACAGACAGTACTGGGTAGCTGCAGGAACAGACAGTACTGGGTAGCTGCAGTACTGGGTAGCTGCAGGAACAGACAGTACTGGGTAGCTGCAGGAACAGACAGTACTGGGTAGCTACAGGAACAGACAGTACTGGGTAGCTGCAGGAACAGACAGTACTGGGTAGCTGCAGTACTGGGTAGCTGCAGGAACAGACAGTACTGGGTAGCTGCAGGAACAGACAGTACTGGGTAGCTGCAGGAACAGACAGTACTGGGTAGCTACAGGAACAGACAGTACTGGGTAGCTACAGGAACAGACAGTACTGGGTAGCTGCAGTACTGGGTAGCTGCAGGAACAGACAGTACTGGGTAGCTGCAGGAACAGACAGTACTGGGTAGCTGCAGGAACAGACAGTACTGGGTAGCTGCAGGAACAGACAGTACTGGGTAGCTACAGGAACAGACAGTACTGGGTAGCTGCAGGAACAGACAGTACTGGGTAGCTGCAGTACTGGGTAGCTGCAGGAACAGACAGTACTGGGTAGCTGCAGGAACAGACAGTACTGGGTAGCTGCAGGAACAGACAGTACTGGGTAGCTGCAGGAACAGACAGTACTGGGTAGCTGCAGGAACAGACAGTACTGGGTAGCTGCAGGAACAGACAGTACTGGGTAGCTACAGGAACAGACAGTACTGGGTAGCTGCAGGAACAGACAGTACTGGGTAGCTACAGGAACAGACAGTACTGGGTAGCTGCAGGAACAGACAGTACTGGGTAGCTGCAGGAATAGGGTTGGAGAGCCCATGGCATACAGAGTTCGGGGCAGGAATATCACCTGTCTCGTAGAGGTAATATCACCTGTCTCGTAGAGGTAATATCACCTGTCTCGTAGAGGGAATATCACCTGTCTCGTAGAGGTAATATCACCTGTCTCGTAGAGGGAATATCACCTGTCTCGTAGCGAGAGGCTGCAAGCTGAGTGAAATAACCGAGTAGGCTACCCTGCATGATGGAAAAGCGAACTGGGGAGAAAGCGGCCTCCATTCGCTATTGGAATGCATACAGATGACAGGTATTTTCCCCCCCATGGCCATTCTATTGAAACTAATTGTACATATTAGTAAACATTACATTGAGAATAGTGTGATGAGTGAAAATGTGATTGAACCGCTGTGCAGCCTGAGACAAGGAACAAACGTTTATTTTTTTGGCGACTTTTTCAAATCGTCTATAGACTATAGTCATATATATATATATATATATATATATACACTGCTCAAAAAAATAAAGGGAACACTTAAACAACACAATGTAACTCCCAAGTCAATCACACTTCTGTGAAATCAAACTGTCCACTTAGGAAGCAACACTGATTGACAATACATTTCACATGCTGTTGTGCAAATGGAATAGACAACAGGTGGAAATTATAGGCATTTAGCAAGACGTTTAGCATTTAGCATGAGACGGAGTCTACAACCCACACAACTGGCTCAGGTAGTGCAGCTCATCCAGGATGGCACATCAATGCGAGATGTGGCAAGAAGGTTTGCTGTGTCTGTCAGCGTGCAGGACGTTTGGCATTTGCCAGAGAACACCAAGATTGGCAAATTCGCCACTGGCGCCCTGTGCTCTTCACAGATGAAATCAGGTTCACACTGAGCACATGTGACAGACGTGACAGAGTCTGGAGACGCCGTGGAGAACGTTTTGCTGCCTGCAACGTCCTCCAGCATGACCGGTTTGGCGGTGGGTCAGTCATGGTGTGGGGTGGCATTTCTTTGGGGAGCCGCACAGCCCTCCATGTGCTCGCCAGAGGCAGCCTGACTGCCATTAGGTACCGAGATGAGCTCCTCAGACCCCTTGTGAGACCATATGCTGGTGCGGTTGGCCCTGGGTTCCTCCTAATACAAGACAATGCTAGACCTCATGTGGCTAGAGTGTGTCAGCAGTTCCTGCAGGAGGAAGGCTATGGACTGGCCTGCCCGTTCCCCAGACCTGAATCCAATTGAGCACATCTGGGACATCATGTCTCGCTCCATCCACCAACGCCACGTTGCACCACAGACTGTCCAGGAGTTGGTGGATGCTTTAGTCCAGGTCTGGGAGGAGATCCCTCAGGAGACCATCCGCCACCTCATCAGGAGCATGCCCAGGCGTTGTAGGGAGGTCATACAGGCAGGTGGAGGTCACACACACTACTGAGCCTCGTTTTGACTTGTTTTAAGGACATTACATCAAAGTTGGATCAGCCTGTAGAGTGGTTTTCCACTTTAATTTTGAGTGACTCCAAATCCAGACCTGATCATTTTTGTGTGATTTTGTTGTCAGCACATTCAACTATGTAAAGAAAAAAGTATCTAATAATAATATTTCATTGATTTAGATATAGGATGTGTTATTTTAGTGTTCCCTTTATTTTTTTTGAGCGGTGTATTTATTCACATTAGAAATGAGCGGCAATGCTGTCAGATTGCAACCATCTTTACTTAGAGTGCAGAGTGACTGCTCAGTGCACTGTGATATGAGTGGCAATGCTGTCAGATTGCAACCATCTTTACTTAGAGGGCAGAGTGACTGCTCAGTGCACTGTGATATGAGTGCCAATGCTGTCAGATTGCAACCATCTTTACTTAGAGTGCAGAGTGACTGCTCAGTGCACTGTGATATGAGTGCCAATGCTGTCAGATTGCAACCACCTTTACTTAGAGTGCAGAGTGACTGCTCAGTGCACTGTGATATGAGTGGCAATGCTGTCAGATTGCAACCATCTTTACTTAGAGTGCAGAGTGACTGCTCAGTGCACTGTGATATTATGAGTGGCAATGCTATATATATATATACATATAGCAGCATAAATACAACATGTACAGTATATATATATATACATATAGCAGCATATACAGTATATATATATACATATAGCAGCATATACAGTATATATATATACATATAGCAGCATATATACAACATGTACAGTATATATATATAGCAGCATATATACAACATATACAGTATATATATATACATATAGCAGCATATATACAACATATACAGTATATATATATAGCAGCATATATACAGTATATATATATACATATAGCAGCATATATACAACATATACAGTATATATATATAGCAGCATATATACAACATATACAGTATATATATATACATATAGCAGCATATATACAACATATACAGTATATATATATAGCAGCATATATACAGTATATATATACATATAGCAGCATATATACAGTATATATATATACATATAGCAGCATATATACAACATGTACAGTATATATATATAGCAGCATATATACAACATATACAGTATATATATATACATATAGCAGCATATATACAACATATACAGTATATATATATATAGCAGCATATATACAGTATATATATACATATAGCAGCATATATACAGTATATATATACATATAGCAGCATATATGCAGTATATATATACATAAAGCAGCATATATACATATAGCAGCATATGTACAACATATACAGTATATATATACATATAGCAGCATATATACAACATATACAGTATATATTTGTATATACAACATATAGAGTATATATATATATAGCAGCATACATACAGTAAATATATACCTATAGCAGCATATATACAGTATATATATACATATAGCAGCATATATACAACATATAAAGTATATATATATAGCAGCATATATACAACATATACAGCATATATATACATATAGCAGCATATATACAACATATACAGTATATATATACATATAGCAGCATATATACAACATATACAGTATATATATATACATATAGCAGCATATATATACATATAGCAGCATATATACAAAATATACAGTGTATATATACATATAGCAGCATATATACAACATATACAGTGTATATATACATATAGCAGCATATATACAGTATATACAGTATATATATATACACATAGCAGCATATATATACATGTAGCAGCATATATACAGTATATATATACATATAGCAGCATATATACAACATATACAGTATATATATATAGCAGCATATATACAACATATAGAGTATATATATATATATATATATATATATATATAGCAGCATACATAGAGTATATATATACATATAGCAGCATATATACAGTATATATATACATATAGCAGCAGATATACAACATACACAGTATATATATATATATATATATAGCAGCATATATACAGTATATATATATACATATAGCATCATATATACAACATATACAGTATATATATATATATATAGCAGCATATATACAACATATACAGTATATACATATAGCAGCATATATACAGTATATATATACATATAGCAGCATATATACAGTATATACAGTATATATATACATATAGCAGCATATATACAACATATACAGTATATACATATAGCAGCATATATACAGTATATATATACATATAGCAGCATATATACAACATATACAGTATATATATATACATATAGCATCATATATACAACATATACAGTATATATATACATATAGCAGCATATATACAACATATACAGTATATATATATACATATAGCAGCATATATACAACATATACAGTATATACATATAGCAGCATATATACAGTATATATATACACATATAGCAGCATATATACAGTATATACAGTATATATATACATATAGCAGCATATATACAGTATATATATACATATAGCAGCATATATACAACATGTACAGTATATATATATATATATAGCAGCATATATACAACATATACAGTATATATATATAGCAGCATACATACAGTATATATATACATATAGCAGCATATATACAGTATATATATATATATACATATAGCAGCATATATACAACATATACAGTATATATATATATAGCAGCATATATACAACATATACAGTATATATATATACAGTATATACAGTATATATATACATATAGCAGCATATATACAGTATATATATATATACATATAGCAGCATATATACAGTATATATATACATATAGCAGCATATATACAACATATACAGTATATATATGCATATAGCAGCATATATACAACATATACAGTATATATATATATACAGTATATACAGTATATATATACATATAGCAGCATATATACAGTATATATATATACATATAGCAGCATATATACAACATGTACAGTATATATATATAGCAGCATATATACAACATATACAGTATATATATATATATATAGCAGCATATATACAGTATATATATACATATAGCACCATATATACAGTATATATATACATATAGCAGCATATATACAGTATATATATACACATAGCAGCATATATATACATGTAGCATCATATATACAGCATATATATACATATAGCAGCATATATACAACATATACAGTATATATATATAGCAGCATATATACAGTATATATATATATATATAGCAGCATACATAGAGTATATATATACAAATAGCAGCATATATACAGTATATATATATACATATAGCAGCATATATACAACATATACAGTATATATATACAGTATATACAGTATATATATACATATAGCAGCATATATACAGTATATATATACATATAGCAGCATATATACAGTATATATATATACATATAGCAGCATATATACAGTATATATATATACATATAGCAGCATATATACAGTATATATATACATATAGCAGCATATATACAGTATATATATACATATAGCAGCATATATACAGTATATATATATACATATAGCAGCATATATACAGTATATATATACATATAACAGCATATATACAGTATATATATCCATATAGCAGCATATATACAGTATATATATCCATATAGCAGCATATATACAGTATATATATCCATATAGCAGCATATATACAACATATACAGTATATATATATATCCATATAGCAGCATATATACAGTATATATATCCATATAGCAGCATATATACAGTATATATATCCATATAGCAGCATATATACAGTATATATATACATATAGCAGCATATATACAACATATACAGAATATATATATATACATATAGCAGCATATATACAACATATACAGTATATATATGTATACATATAGCAGCATATATACAGTATATATATACATATAGCAGCATATATACAGTATATATATATACATATAGCAGCATATATATACATATACAGTATATATATACATGTAGCAGCATATATACAGTATATATATACATATAGCAGCATATATACAACATATACAGTATATATATACATATAGCAGCATATATACAACATGTACAGTATATACATATAGCAGCATATATACAACATGTACAGTATATATATATAGCAGCATATATACAGTATATACAGTATATATATATACATATAGCAGCATATATACAGTATATATATATACATGTAGCAGCATATATACAGTATATATATACATATATACAACATATACAGTATATATATACATGTAGCAGCATATATACAGTATATATATACATATATACAACATATACAGTATATATATACATGTAGCAGCATATATACAGTATATATATATACATATAGCAGCATATATACAGTATATATATACATATAGCAGCATATATACAGTATATATATATACATATAGCAGCATATATACAGTATATATATACATATAGCAGCATATATACAGTATATATATCCATATAGCAGCATATATACAGTATATATATCCATATAGCAGCATATATACAGTATATATATCCATATAGCAGCATATATACAGTATATATATCCATATAGCAGCATATATACAACATATACAGTATATATATATCCATATAGCAGCATATATACAGTATATATATCCATATAGCAGCATATATACAGTATATATATCCATATAGCAGCATATATATTGTAGTATATATAATTACAGCAAGTTAATACATACAACATATACAGTATATATATATACATATAGCAGCATATATACAACATATACAGTATATATATATATACATATACAGCATATATACAGTATATATACATATAGCAGCATATATACAGTGTATATATATACATATAGCAGCATATATATACATATGTCAGCGTATATATACTAAAATATACAGTATATATATACATATAGCAGCATATATACAACATATACAGTATATATATACATATAGCAGCATATATACAACATGTACAGTATATACATATAGCAGCATATATACAACATGTACAGTATATATATATAGCAGCATATATACAGTATATACAGTATATATATATACATTATTAGCAGCATTACATACAGTATATATATATACATGTAGCAGCATATATACAGTATATATATACATATATACAAACATATACAGTATATATATACATGTAGCAGCATATATACAGTATATATATACATATATACAACATATACAGTATATATATTACGTAGCAGCATATATACAGTATATACAGTATATATATACATATAGCAGCATATATACAGTATATATATACATGTAGCAGCATATATACAGTATATATATACATGTATAAACATATATACAGTATATATATACATATAGCAGCATATATACAACATGTACAGTGACTTTTGAAAGCATTCAGACCACTTGACTTTACCCCAAAATTACATTACAACTTTAATATAACATTTATTAAATGGTTTTTTCCCTCCTCAACAATCTACACGCACTACCCCATATTGGCAAAGCAAAAACAGGTTTTATAAATATTTTCAAATGTATTACAAATAAAACTGAAATATCACATTTCCATAACTATTCAGACTCTTTACCTCAGTACTTTGTTGAAGGACCTTTGGCAGAGATTACATCCTCGAAGTCTTTGGGTATGACGCTACAAGCTTGGCATACCTGTATCTGGGGAGTTCCTCCCATTCTTCTCTGCAGATCGTCTGCACAGCTATTTTCAGGTCTCTCCAGAGATGTTTGATCGGGTTCAAGTCCGGGCTCTGGGCCACTCAAGGACATTTAGAGACTTGTCCGGAAGCCATTCCTGTATTGTCATGGCTGCGGCTTAGGTCGTTTGTCCTGTTGGAAGGTGAACGTTCACCCCAGTCTGAGGTCCTGAGCGCCTGGAGCAGGTTTTCAACAAGGATCTCTCTGTACTTTGCTCTGGTCATATTTCCATCAATCTTGATAGAAATATCTCAAGGATGATCAATGGAAACAGGATGCACCATTTTTAAGTCTCATATCAAAGGGTCTGAATACTTCTGTAAATCAGGTGAACCTTGAAACTTTTAATACATTTGCAAAAATTAAAAATTTAAAAACATTTTTTGCTTTGTCATTTTGAGGTATTATGTGTAGATTGCTGAGGATTTTATTTATTTTAATCCATTTTAAAATAAGGCTGTAATGTAAAAAAAAAGTGTGGAAAAGTCAAGGGTCTGAATACTTTCCAAATGTAGCCTTATTCGGATGTTCTGATTTCTAACAGATTCGAAGGTTAGTATCATTTCTAAAATAATCCTGAATCATATAGGATCTGTTTCAAATGATCCCTTTTACGCTCAACATAGATACTTCATATGCGCACTCGCCTGAATGGGAAAATATCCTTTCTATTGTATTCAGCTAAGTTCAATTATATAAGCATTATCTTGTCAGCTAAATGAATAAGTCGACATCCTAAGCTCATACCAGATAACACACACAATAGACCAACTCATATTCTGTTCTTCTGAAATACATTTCATTCATAAGATAATGTTTCTTTAGACCTGACTAAACATAAATAATGGATTTATTGTGATGCTGTGTATATTAAATTGATTTTAGGTTAAATGTAGATGTTCAAAACGCAAGCATCAGTGGCTTGTATTCGCTTGTACACACATGGATTGGGGTGGCAGGGGTAGCTAGTGGTTAGAGTGTAGAGGTGGCAGGGTAGACTAGTGGTTAGAGTGTAGAGGCGGCAGGGTAGCCTAGTGGCAGAGTGTAGAGGCGGCAGGGTAACCAGTGGTTAGAGCGTTGGACTAGTAACCGGGAAGGTTGAAAGTTCAAACCCCCCCGAGCTGACAAGGTACAAATCTGTCGTTCTGCCCTGAACAAGGCAGTTAACCCACTGTTCCCCAGTGGGCCGTCATTGAAAATAAGAATTTGTTCTTAACTGACTTGCCTCGTTAAATAAAGAATAAATAAATAAAATGGAGGACTGGAGATGCGAAACTGTTCATGTTTACTAACGGTCAATTACCATGAGACCGACATTCTTTTGCATGACAATAACCTACAGAAAAAGCGCTGCCACGGCCCTAATGTCACAGGAACACATTAGAGAGATAAGAGAACACACTAAAGAGATGGAACATCATCTTCCAACCGTCCCTATCAATTAGCTGTTAGCCTTTAGCCGTTAGTGTTTATAAAACCAAGCATTCTGAATGCTTCTGACATAATATTCATTTAGCAGCTTCTGTGAATCATTTATTTGTTATTTGCAAATAAGACAAATTACAAAGACAGCTATGCCCAAGCTTTCCTGTAATGTGGCATCTTGTGGAAGAGTGGTTATTATGTCCCCTGACATCCTATCTTAAAGGGGCATCTTGTCGAAGTATGAGTGGTCCTTCTGTCCCCTGACATCCTATCTTAAAGGGGCATCTTGTCGAAGTATGAGTGGTCCTTCTGTCCCCTGACATCCTTTCTTAAAGGGGCATCTTGTCGAAGTATGAGTGGTCCTTCTGTCCCCTGACATCCTTTCTTAAAGGGGCATCTTGTCGAAGTATGAGTGGTCCTTCTGTCCCCTGACATCCTATCTTAAAGGGGCATCTTGTCGAAGTATGAGTGGTCCTTCTGTCCCCTGACATCCTTTCTTAAAGGGGCATCTTGTCGAAGTATGAGTGGTCCTTCTGTCCCCTGACATCCTTTCTTAAAGGGGCATCTTATGGAAGTATGAGTGGTCCTTCTGTCCCCTGACATCCTTTCTTAAAGGGGCATCTTGTGGAAGTATGAGTGGTCCTTCTGTCCCCTGACATCCTATCTTAAAGGGACATCTTGTGGAAGTATGAGGGGTCCTTCTGTCCCCTGACATCCTTTCTTAAAGGGGCATCTTGTTGAAGTATGAGTGGATATTATGTCCCCTGACATCCTATCTTAAAGGGGTGTCTTGTCGAAGTATGAGTGGATATTATGTCCCCTGACATCCTTTCTTAAAGGGGCGTCTTGTGGAAGTATGAGTGGTCCTTCTGTCCCCTGACATCCTTTCTTAAAGGGGCGTCTTGTCGAAGTATGAGTGGATATTATGTCCCCTGACATCCTTTCTTAAAGGGGCGTCTTGTCGAAGTATGAGTGGTCATTATGTGGAAGAAAGGTTATTTTTATCGCCTGACATCCTTTATTCCCTCAGAGAGTAGAAGGGTTTCTTATCGATCAGTTTCCCCTTCAGGACAACTCTAATACAATGGATCAACAGAGTGTGTTCTTAAAACACATACACACACACGCACACACACACACACACACACAGCTGATTCCTGGTGTGCTTATAAAACAGATTGAATTAGACCGGTGAATAGCAGAGCCGATGTTTGTTGTTGCTCCCTGGGGCTGGCTGAATGGAGATATAAGGACCCCAAGAGCTTTTGTTCTCCTCAGTTAATGTCCTTACTGAAAAGTGGGTTTTCAAAACAGGGCTATATTTGTGTTTCCAACGGGATTTGAAAAGACATTACGATATACAACTAAAAGCTTGCCACACTAAAGGGAGTTAAAGGGTATAACAAGATTCACATATGTATTGATGATATGTCAGAGAGAGATTACAAGGGTCAGGGGTCAGTCACACTGTAGGTTCCATCAGTTACAGCCATGCTAGCTGTTAGATACCAACTGTTAGATACCACCTGTTAGATACCACCTGTTAGATATTACCTGTTAGATACTACCTGTTAGATACTACCTGTTAGATACTACCTGTTAGATACTACCTGTTAGATACTACCTGTTAGTTAGATATTACCTGTTAGATATTACCTGTTAGATATTACCTGTTAGATATTACCTGTTAGATAGATATTACCTGTTAGATATTACCTGTTAGATAGATATTACCTGTTAGATAGATATTACCTGTTAGATAGATATTACCTGTTAGATAGATATTACCTGTTAGATAGATATTACCTGTTAGATAGATATTACCTGTTAGATATTACCTGTTAGATAGATATTACCTGTTAGATATTACCTGTTAGATATTACCTGTTAGATATTACCTGTTAGATAGATATTACCTGTTAGATATTACCTGTTAGATAGATATTACCTGTTAGATATTACCTGTTAGATAGATATTACCTGTTAGATATTACCTGTTAGATAGATATTACCTGTTAGATATTACCTGTTAGATATTACCTGTTAGATATTACCTGTTAGATATTACCTGTTAGATAGATATTACCTGATAGATATTACCTGTTAGATATTACCTGTTAGATATTACCTGTTAGATAGATATTACCTGTTAGATATTACCTGTTAGATAGATATTACCTGTTAGATAGATATTACCTGTTAGATAGATATTACCTGTTAGATATTACCTGTTAGATATTACCTGTTAGATATTACCTGTTAGATAGATATTACCTGTTAGATAGATATTACCTGTTAGATAGATATTACCTGTTAGATAGATATTACCTGTTAGATATTACCTGTTAGATAGATATTACCTGTTAGATATTACCTGTTAGATAGATATTACCTGTTAGATATTACCTGTTAGATAGATATTACCTGTTAGATAGATATTACCTGTTAGATAGATATTACCTGTTAGATAGATATTACCTGTTAGATATTACCTGTTAGATAGATATTACCTGTTAGATAGATATTACCTGTTAGATAGATATTACCTGTTAGATATTACCTGTTAGATATTACCTGTTAGATATTACCTGTTAGATAGATATTACCTGTTAGATATTACCTGTTAGATATTACCTGTTAGATAGATATTACCTGTTAGATAGATATTACCTGTTAGATAGATATTACCTGTTACATCAAAAGTCGTGCTATAAATTCACAGACAACACAAAGATTCCTTGATGCCCTTCCAGACTCCCTCTGCCTACCCAAGGACGCCAGAGGACAAAAATCCGTTAACCACCTAACTGAGTATCTCAATTTAACCTTAGCAATACCTAGATGCAGTTGCACCCCTAAAAACTAAAAAAATGTCTCATAAGAAACTAGCTCCCTGGTACACAGAAAATACCCGAGCTCTGAAGCAAGCTTCCAGAAAATTGGAACGGAAATGGCGCCACACCAAACTGGAAGTCTTCCGACTAGCTTGGAAGGACGGTACCGTGCAGTACCGAAGAGCCCTTACTGCTGCTCGATCATCCTATTTTTCTAACTTAATTGAGGAAAATAAGAACAATCCGAAATTCCTTTTTGATACTGTCGCAAAGCTAACTAAAAAGCAGCATTCCCCAAGAGAGGATGACTTTCACTTTAGCAGTGATAAATTCATGAACTTCTTTGAGGAAAAGATTATGATTATTAGAAAGCAAATTACGGACTCCTCTTTAAACCTGCGTATTCCTCCAAACCTCAGTTGTCCTGAGTCTGCACAACTCTGCCAGGACCTAGGATCAAGAGAGACGCTCAAGTCTTTTAGTACTATATCTCTTGACACAATGATTAAAATAATCATGGCCTCTAAACCTTCAAGCTGCATACTGGACCCTATTCCAACTAAACTACTGAAAGAGCTGCTTCCTGTGCTTGGCCCTCCTATGTTGAACATAATAAACGGCTCTCTATCCACTGGATGTGTACCAAACTCACTAAAAGTGGCAGTAATAAAGCCTCTCTTGAAAAAGCCAAACCTTGACCCAGAAAATATAAAAACTATCGGCCTATATCGAATCTTCCATTCCTCTCAAAATTTTAGAGAAGGCTGTTGCGCAGCAACTCATCTTGCCTTCCTGAAGACAAACAATGTATACGAAATGCTTCAGTCTGGTTTTAGACCCCATCATAGCACTGAGACGGCACTTGTGAAGGTGGTAAATGACATTTTAATGGCAACGGACCGAGGCTCTGCATCTGTCCTCGTGCTCCTAGACCTTAGTGCTGCTTTTGATACCATCGATCACCACATTCTTTTGGAGAGATTGGAAACCCAAATTGGTCTACACGGACATGTTCTGGCCTGGTTTAGATCTTATCTGTCGGAAAGATATCAGTTTGTCTCTGTGAATGGTTTGTCCTCTGACAAATCAACTGTAAATTTCGGTGTTCCTCAAGGTTCTGTTTTAGGACCACTATTGTTTTCACTATATATTTTACCTCTTGGGGATGTTATTCGAAAACATAATGTAAAACTTTCACTGCTATGCGGATGACACACAGCTGTACATTTCAATGAAACATGGTGAAGCCCCAAAATTGCCCTCGCTAGAAGCATGTGTTTCAGACATAAGGAAGTGGATGGCTGCAAACTTTCTACTATTAAACTCGGACAAAACAGAGATGCTTGTTCTAGGTCCCAAGAAACAAAGAGATCTTCTGTTGAATCTGACAGTGTCTTAATGGTTGTACAGTCGTCTCAAATAAAACTGTGAAGGACCTCGGCGTTACTCTGGACCCTGATCTCTCTTTGAAGAACATATCAAGACCATTTCGAGGACAGCTTTTTCCATCTACGTAACATTGCAAAAATCAGAAACTTTCTGTCCAAAAATGATGCAGAAAAATTAATCCATGCTTTGTCACTTCTAGGTTAGACTACTGCAATGCTCTATTTTCAGCTACCCGGATAAAGCACTAAATAAACTTCAGTTAGTGCTGAATACGGCTAAGTCCTGACTAGAACCAAAAATTTGATCATATTACTCCAGTGCTAGCCTCTCTACACTGGCTTCCTGTCAAAGCAAAGGGCTGATTTCAAAGGTTTACTGCTAACCTACAAAGCATTACATGGGCTTGCTCCTACCTATCTCTCTGATTTGGTCCTGCCGTACATACCTACACGTTACGCTACGGTCCTGTGGCTGCCCTCACTAATTGTCCCTAGAATTTCTAAGCAAACAGCTGGAGGCAGGGCTTTCTCTATAGAGCTCATTTTTATGGAACGGTCTGCCTACCCATGTCAGAGACGCAAACTCGGTCTCAACCTTTAAGTCTTTACTGAAGACTCATCTCTTCAGTGGGTCATATGATTGAGTGTAGTCTGGCCCAGGAGTGGGAAGGTGAACGGAAGGCTCTAAGGCAACAGGCCGCCCTTGCTGTCTCTGCCTGGCCGATTCCCCCTCTTTCCACTGGGATTCTCTGCCTCTACCCTGTTACGGGGCTGAGTCACTGGCTTACTGGGGCTCTCTCATGCCGTCCCTGGGGGGTGCGTCACCTGGGTGGGTTGATTCACTGTTGTGGTCGGCCTGTCTGGGTTTGCGCCTCCCCCTTGGGTTGTGCCGTGGCGGAGATCTTTGTGGGCTATACTCCGGCCTTGTCTCAGGATGGTAAGTTGGTGGTTGAAGATATCCCTCTAGTGGTGTGGGGGCTGTGCTTTGGCAAAGTGGGTGGGGTTATATCCTTCCTGTTTGGCCCTGTCGGTGTCCTCGGGTTGGGGCCACAGTGTCTCCTGACCCCTCCTGTCTCAGCCTCAGTATTTATGCTGCATTGGTTTATGTGTCGGGGCTAGGGTCAGTTTGTTATATCTGGAGTACTTCTCCTGTCCTATTCGGTGTCCTGTGTGAATCTAAGTGTGCGTTCTCTAATTCTCTCCTTCTCTCTTTCTTTCTCTCTCTCCGGAGGACCTGAGCCCTAGGACCATGCCCCAGGACTACCTGACATGATGACTCCTTGCTGTCCCCAGTCCACCTGGCCATGCTGCTGCTCCAGTTTCAACTGGCCTGGGCCTAGGACCATGTCCCAGGACTACCTGACATGATGACTCCTTGCTGTCCCCAGTCCACCTGGCCATGCTGCTGCTCCAGTTTCAACTGTTCTGCCTTACTATTATTCAACCATGCTGGTCATTTATGAACATTTGAACATCTTGGCCACGTTCTGTTTATAATCTCCACCCGGCACAGCCAGAAAGAGGACTGGCCACCCCACATATGCTCTCTCAAATTCTCTCTTTCTTTCTCTCTCTCTCGGAGGACCTGAGCCCTAGGACCGTGCCCCAGGACTACCTGACATGATGACTCCTTGCTGTCCCCAGTCCACCTGGCTGTGCTGCTGCTCAGTTTCAACTGTTCTGCCTTATTATTATTCGACCATGCTGGTCATTTATGAACATTTGAACATCTTGGTCATGTTCTGTTATAATCTCTACCCGGCACAGCCAGAAGGGGACTGGCCACCCCACATAGCCCCTGGTTCCTCTCTAGGTTTCTTCTAGGTTTGGCCTTTCTAGGGGTTTTCCTAGCCACCGTGCTTTTACACCTGCATTGTTTGCTGTTTGGGGTTTTAGGCTGGGTTTCTGTACAGCACTTTGAGATATCAGCTGATGTACGAAGGGCTATATAAATAAATTTGATTTGATTTGATTTGATTTAGATATTACCTGTTAGATATTACCTGTTAGATAGATATTACCTGTTAGATAGATATTACCTGTTAGATAGATATTACCTGTTAGATAGATATTACCTGTTAGATAGATATTACCTGTTAGATAGATATTACCTGTTAGATATTACCTGTTAGATAGATATTACCTGTTAGATAGATATTACCTGTTAGATATTACCTGTTAGATAGATATTACCTGTTAGATATTACCTGTTAGATAGATATTACCTGTTAGATAGATATTACCTGTTAGATGAATCTTATACCTGTTAGATATTACCTGTTAGATAGATGGACCTGTTAGATAGATATTACCTGTTAGATAGATA
Source organism: Oncorhynchus nerka (assembly GCF_034236695.1). Classification (NCBI taxonomy): domain Eukaryota; kingdom Metazoa; phylum Chordata; class Actinopteri; order Salmoniformes; family Salmonidae; genus Oncorhynchus; species Oncorhynchus nerka. Next base: position 2,436 of record NW_027038190.1, on the reverse strand, counting down.
TTACCTGTTAGATAGATATTACCTGTTAGATAGATATTACCTGTTAGATAGATATTACCTGTTAGATAGATATTACCTGTTAGATAGATATTACCTGTTAGATAGATATTACCTGTTAGATATTACCTGTTAGATAGATATTACCTGTTAGATATTACCTGTTAGATAGATATTACCTGTTAGATATTACCTGTTAGATAGATATTACCTGTTAGATATTACCTGTTAGATATTACCTGTTAGATATTACCTGTTAGATATTACCTGTTAGATATTACCTGTTAGATATTACCTGTTAGATAGATATTACCTGTTAGATAGATATTACCTGTTAGATAGATATTGTAAGTCGCTCTGGATAAGAGCGTCTGCTAAATGACTTAAATGTAAATGTAAATATTACCTGTTAGATAGATATTACCTGTTAGATAGATATTACCTGTTAGATAGATATTACCTGTTAGATATTACCTGTTAGATAGATATTACCTGTTAGATATTACCTGTTAGATATTACCTGTTAGATATTACCTGTTAGATAGATATTACCTGTTAGATAGATATTACCTGTTAGATAGATATTACCTGTTAGATATTACCTGTTAGATAGATATTACCTGTTAGATATTACCTGTTAGATAGATATTACCTGTTAGATATTACCTGTTAGATATTACCTGTTAGATATTACCTGATAGATATTACCTGTTAGATATTACCTGTTAGATATTACCTGTTAGATAGATATTACCTGTTAGATAGATATTACCTGTTAGATATTACCTGTTAGATAGATATTACCTGTTAGATATTACCTGTTAGATAGATATTACCTGTTAGATAGATATTACCTGTTAGATAGATATTACCTGTTAGATATTACCTGTTAGATATTACCTGTTAGATATTACCTGTTAGATATTACCTGTTAGATAGATATTACCTGTTAGATAGATATTACCTGTTAGATAGATATTACCTGTTAGATAGATATTACCTGTTAGATATTACCTGTTAGATATTACCTGTTAGATATTACCTGTTAGATAGATATTACCTGTTAGATAGATATTACCTGTTAGATAGATATTACCTGTTAGATAGATATTACCTGTTAGATAGATATTACCTGTTAGATAGATATTACCTGTTAGATAGATATTACCTGTTAGATATTACCTGTTAGATATTACCTGTTAGATATTACCTGTTGGATAGATATTACCTGTTAGATAGATATTACCTGTTAGATATTACCTGTTAGATAGATATTACCTGTTAGATAGATATTACCTGTTAGATAGATATTACCTGTTAGATATTACCTGTTAGATATTACCTGTTAGATATTACCTGTTAGATAGATATTACCTGTTAGATATTACCTGTTAGATAGATATTACCTGTTAGATAGATATTACCTGTTAGATATTACCTGTTAGATAGATATTACCTGTTAGATATTACCTGTTAGATATTACCTGTTAGATAGATATTACCTGTTAGATAGATATTACCTGTTAGATAGATATTACCTGTTAGATAGATATTACCTGTTAGATAGATATTACCTGTTAGATATTACCTGTTAGATATTACCTGTTAGATATTACCTGTTAGATAGATATTACCTGTTAGATATTACCTGTTAGATAGATATTACCTGTTAGATAGATATTACCTGTTAGATAGATATTACCTGTTAGATAGATATTACCTGTTAGATAGATATTACCTGTTAGATAGATATTACCTGTTAGATAGATATTACCTGTTAGATAGATAGGGAGGGGGGAGGGAGGGAGGGAGGGTGGGTGAGGAGGGGAGGGAGGGAGGGAGGGAGGGAGGGAGGGAGGGAGGAGGGAGGGAGGGAGGGAGGAGGGAGGGAGGGAGGGAGGGAGGGAGGGAGGGAGGGAGGGAGGGAGGGGGAGGGAGGGAGGAGGGAGGAGGGACTTTTATACTTAAATTATTATTATTACAACACTGTATATAGACGTAGTATGTCATTTGAAATGTCTTTATTATTTTGGAAATTTTGTGAATGTAATGTTTACTGTTAACAAACAGAAGTTAAATTAACTAAATCTACTTCACTTGCTGTGGCAATGTTAACATATGTTTCCCAGGCCAATAAAACCCTTACTTTGAAGTTGAGAGAGACTGTGAGAGAAAGACAGATAGATAGATAACAGTATTGTCTATGTGTCTGTCTGAGGACTGCGATAGTGGAGCCAACCTGACCCCCGTGTTAATGACTCCGTGGGCCCCTATGCATTATGAAGTGTTGTCACGTCCTGTGGATCTCAACCTCCACTGATGACTGTGCCCTTTTCAGCTGTCTGGGTCTGTTTCAACGGCTTCTGCCGACTGCACAACACTGGAGAAAGCCAACCGGCACGGGCCCCATCCCAAATGGGACCCTATTCCCTTTATAGG
>NW_027038189.1:0-27038 GCF_034236695.1 Oncorhynchus nerka | reverse complement strand
CAATAAATACAAAAACCCCTAGACAATAAATACAAAAACCCTAGACAATAAATACAAAAACCCCTAGACAATACAAAACCACTAGACAATAAAAACCCCCAGACAAACAAAAACAATAGACAATACAAAACCCTAGACAATAAATACAAAAACCCCTAGACAATAAATACCCTAAAAACCCCTAGACAATAAAAACCACTAGACAAAAAAAACCCTAGACAATACAAAAACCCTAGACAATAAATACAAAAACCCTAGACAATACAAAAACCCCTAGACAATACAAAACCCCCAGACAATAAATACAAAAACCCCTAGACAATACAAAAACCCCTAGACAATAAATACAAAACCCTAGACAATACAAAAACCCCCTAGACAATACAAAAACCCCTAGACAAAATACAAAAACCCAATACAAAAACCCCTAGACAATAAAAAACCCCCTAGACAAAAATACAAAACCCCAGAAACCCCTAGACAATACAAAAACCTAGACAATACAAAAACCCCTAGACAATACAAAAACCACTAGACAATAAAATACAAAAACCCAATACAAAACCACAATACAAAATACAATACAAAACCCCTAGACAATAAATACAAAACCCCTAGACAATAAATACAAAAACCCTAGACAATAAAAACCTAGACAATACAAAAAACCCTAGACAATAGACAAACAAAAACCCTAGACAATAGACAATACAAAAACCTAGACAAACAAAAACCCCTAGACAATAAATACAAAACCCTAGACAATAAATACAAAAACCCCTAGACAATAAAAAACAATACAAAAACAATACAAAACCTAGACAATAAATACAAAAACCCTAGACAATGGAAATACAAAACCCCTGGACAATAAATACAAAACCCCTAGACAATAAATACAAAAACCTAGACAATAAAATACAAAAACCCTAGACAATAAATACAAAAACCCTAGACAATACAAAAACCCTAGACAATACAAAACCCCTAGACAATACAAAACCCCTAGACATACCAAAAACCCTAGACAATAAATACAAAACCCTGGACAATAGAAAAACCCTGGACAATACAAAACCCTGGACAATAAATGAAAAACCCTAGACATAAAAACCCTGGAAGAAACCCTAGAAAAACACAAAAATCCCTAGACAATACAAAAACCCTAGACAATACAAAAACCCCAAAAACCCCAGACAATAAATACAAAAACCCTAGACAATACAAAACCCCTAGACAATAAATACAAAACCCCTAGACAATACAAAAACCCCCTAGACAATAAAAATCCCTAGACAATACAAAAACCCCTAGACAATACAAAAACCCCTAGACAATAAATACAAAACCCCTAGACAATAAATAGACAAAAAAACCCCTAGACAATAAATACAAAAACCCCAATAAATACAAAAACCTAGACAATAAATAAAAAACCCATACAAAACCCCTAGACAATACAAAAACCTAAAATACAAAAACCTAGACAATACAAAACCCCTAGACAATACAAACCCCTAGACAGCAAATACAAAACCCCTAGACAATACAAAACCCTAGACAATAATAAAAACCCCTAGACAATACAAAAACCCCTAGACAATAAATACAAAAACCCCTAGACAATAAATACAAAAACCCCTAGACAATACAAAAACCCCTAGACAATACAAAAACAATACAAAAACCCCTAGACATACAAAAACCCCTAGACATACAAAAACCCCTAGACAATACAAAAACAATACAAAAACCCCTAGACAATACAAAAACCCCTAGACAATGGAAAAACTAAACCAACCACCCTTGTCACACCCTGACCTAACCAAATAATAAAGAAATCAAAGATAACTAAGGTCAGGGCGTGACAGAAATATCTATGATATCATGTATTACAGTCAACTCTGATTTCAAATGACGAAGAAGACAGGATCAAGACAAAGGAAGGAACATTTTGATCTGGAAAGTTCTAAAATAAAACAAGGAGAACAGGTTGTCATTGATATAAAACAGGTTGTAATTGATATAAAACAGGTTGTAATTGATATAAAACAGGTTGTAATTGATATTGATGGTAGAACAGGTTGTAATTGATATTGATGGTAGAACAGGTTGTAATTGATATAAAACAGGTTGTAATTGATATAAAACAGGTTGTAATTTATATAAAACAGGTTGTAATTGATATTGGTGGTAGAACAGGTTGTAATTGATATTGATATAAAACAGGTTGTAATTGATATTGATATAAAACAGGTTGTAATTGATATTGATATAAAACAGGTTGTAATTGATATTGGTGGTAAAACAGGTTGTAATTGATATTGATATAAAACAGGTTGTAATTGATATTGGTGGTAAAACAGGTTGTAATTTATATTGATGGTAGAACAGGTTGTAATTGATATAAAACAGGTTGTAATTGATATAAAACAGGTTGTAATTGATATAAAACAGGTTGTAATTGATATTGATATAAAACAGGTTGTAATTGATATTGATATAAAACAGGTTGTAATTGATATTGATGGTAGAACAGGTTGTAATTGATATTGATGGTAGAACAGGTTGTAATTGATATTGGTGGTAGAACAGGTTGTAATTGATATAAAACAGGTTGTAATTGATATTGATATAAAACAGGTTGTAATTGATATTGATATAAAACAGGTTGTAATTGATATAAAACAGGTTGTAATTGATATTGATGGTAGAACAGGTTGTAATTGATATTAAACAGGTTGTAATTGATATTGATGGTAGAACAGGTTGTAATTGATATTAAACAGGTTGTAATTGATATTAAACAGGTTGTAATTGATATAAAACAGGTTGTAATTGATATTGATATAGAACAGGTTGTAATTGATATTAAACAGGTTGTAATTGATATAAAACAGGTTGTAATTGATATTGGTGGTAGAACAGGTTGTAATTGATATTAAACAGGTTGTAATTGATATAAAACAGGTTGTAATTGATATAAAACAGGTTGTAATTGATATTGGTGGTAGAACAGGTTGTAATTGATATTGGTGGTAGAACAGGTTGTAATTGATATTGGTGGTAGAACAGGTTGTAATTGATATTAAACAGGTTGTAATTGATATAAAACAGGTTGTAATTGATATTGGTGGTAAAACAGGTTGTAATTGATATTGATGGTAGAACAGGTTGTAATTGATATTGGTGGTAGAACAGGTTGTAATTGATATTGGTGGTAGAACAGGTTGTAATTGATATACAACAGGTTGTAATTGATATTGGTGGTAGAACAGGTTGTAATTGATATACAACAGGTTGTAATTGATATTGATATAAAACAGGTTGTAATTGATATTGGTGGTAAAACAGGTTGTAATTTATATTGATGGTAGAACAGGTTGTAATTGATATAAAACAGGTTGTAATTGATATATAACAGGCTGTAAAACAGGTTGTAATTGATATAAAACAGGTTGTAATTGATATATAACAGGCTGTAAAACAGGCTGTAATTGATATAAAACAGGTTGTAATTGATATTGGTGGTAGAACAGGTTGTAATTGATATAAAACAGGTTGTAATTGATATTGATGGTAGAACAGGTTGTAATTGATATTGATGGTAGAACAGGTTGTAATTGATATTGATGATAGAACAGGTTGTAATTGATATAAAACAGGTTGTAATTGATATAAAACAGGATATAAAACAGGTTGTAATTGATATAAAACAGGTTGTAATTGATATAAAACAGGTTGTAATTGATATTGGTGGTAGAACAGGTTGTAATTGATATTGATGGTAGAACAGGTTGTAATTGATATTGGTGGTAGAACAGGTTGTAATTGATATTAAACAGGTTGTAATTGATATTGGTGGTAAAACAGGTTGTAATTGATATTGATGGTAGAACAGGTTGTAATTGATATTGGTGGTAGAACAGGTTGTAATTGATATTGGTGGTAGAACAGGTTGTAATTGATATACAACAGGTTGTAATTGATATTGGTGGTAGAACAGGTTGTAATTGATATTGATATAAAACAGGTTGTAATTGATATTGATATAAAACAGGTTGTAATTGATATTGGTGGTAAAACAGGTTGTAATTGATATTGATATAAAACAGGTTGTAATTGATATTGGTGGTAAAACAGGTTGTAATTTATATTGATGGTAGAACAGGTTGTAATTGATATAAAACAGGTTGTAATTGATATATAACAGGCTGTAAAACAGGTTGTAATTGATATAAAACAGGTTGTAATTGATATATAACAGGCTGTAAAACAGGCTGTAATTGATATAAAACAGGTTGTAATTGATATTGGTGGTAGAACAGGTTGTAATTGATATAAAACAGGTTGTAATTGATATTGATGGTAGAACAGGTTGTAATTGATATTGATGGTAGAACAGGTTGTAATTGATATTGATGATAGAACAGGTTGTAATTGATATTAAACAGGTTGTAATTGATATAGAACAGGTTGTAATTGATATAAAACAGGTTGTAATTGATATAAAACAGGATATAAAACAGGTTGTAATTGATATAAAACAGGTTGTAATTGATATAAAACAGGTTGTAATTGATATTGGTGGTAGAACAGGTTGTAATTGATATTGATGGTAGAACAGGTTGTAATTGATATAAAACAGGTTGTAATTGATATTAAACAGGTTGTAATTGATATTAAACAGGTTGTAATTGATATTAAACAGGTTGTAATTGATATAAAACAGGTTGTAATTGATATAAAACAGGTTGTAATTGATATTGGTGGTAAAACAGGTTGTAATTGATATTGATGGTAGAACAGGTTGTAATTGATATTGGTGGTAGAACAGGTTGTAATTGATATTAAACAGGTTGTAATTGATATTGGTGGTAGAACAGGTTGTAATTGATATTAAACAGGTTGTAATTGATATTAAACAGGTTGTAATTGATATAAAACAGGTTGTAATTGATATTGGTGGTAAAACAGGTTGTAATTGATATTGATGGTAGAACAGGTTGTAATTGATATTGGTGGTAGAACAGGTTGTAATTGATATTGGTGGTAGAACAGGTTGTAATTGATATAAAACAGGTTGTAATTGATATTGGTGGTAGAACAGGTTGTAATTGATATTGATATAAAACAGGTTGTAATTGATATTGATATAAAACAGGTTGTAATTGATATTGATATAAAACAGGTTGTAATTGATATTGGTGGTAAAACAGGTTGTAATTGATATTGATATAAAACAGGTTGTAATTGATATTGGTGGTAAAACAGGTTGTAATTTATATTGATGGTAGAACAGGTTGTAATTGATATAAAACAGGTTGTAATTGATATATAACAGGCTGTAAAACAGGCTGTAATTGATATAAAACAGGTTGTAATTGATATTGATGGTAAAACAGGTTGTAATTGATATATAACAGGTTGTAATTGATATTGGTGGTAGAACAGGTTGTAATTGATATAAAACAGGTTGTCATTGATATTGGTGGTAAAACAGGTTGTAATTGATATTGGTGGTAGAACAGGTTGTAATTGATATTGGTGGTAAAACAGGTTGTAATTGATATTGGTGGTAAAACAGGTTGTAATTGATATTGGTGGTAGAACAGGTTGTAATTGATATAAAACAGGTTGTAATTGATATAAAACAGGTTGTAATTGATATAAAACAGGTTGTAATTGATATATAACAGGCTGTAAAACAGGTTGTAATTGATATAAAACAGGTTGTAATTGATATATAACAGGCTGTAAAACAGGCTGTAATTGATATAAAACAGGTTGTAATTGATATTGGTGGTAGAACAGGTTGTAATTGATATAAAACAGGTTGTAATTGATATTGATGGTAGAACAGGTTGTAATTGATATTGATGGTAGAACAGGTTGTAATTGATATTGATGGTAGAACAGGTTGTAATTGATATTAAACAGGTTGTAATTGATATAGAACAGGTTGTAATTGATATAAAACAGGTTGTAATTGATATAAAACAGGTTGTAATTGATATTGGTGGTAGAACAGGTTGTAATTGATATTGATGGTAGAACAGGTTGTAATTGATATTAAACAGGTTGTAATTGATATTAAACAGGTTGTAATTGATATAAAACAGGTTGTAATTGATATAAAACAGGTTGTAATTGATATTGGTGGTAGAACAGGTTGTAATTGATATTGATGGTAGAACAGGTTGTAATTGATATTAAACAGGTTGTAATTGATATTAAACAGGTTGTAATTGATATTAAACAGGTTGTAATTGATATAAAACAGGTTGTAATTGATATTAAACAGGTTGTAATTGATATTAAACAGGTTGTAATTGATATTAAACAGGTTGTAATTGATATAAAACAGGTTGTAATTGATATAAAACAGGTTGTAATTGATATTGGTGGTAAAACAGGTTGTAATTGATATTGATGGTAGAACAGGTTGTAATTGATATTGGTGGTAAAACAGGTTGTAATTGATATTGGTGGTAGAACAGGTTGTAATTGATATTAAACAGGTTGTAATTGATATTGGTGGTAGAACAGGTTGTAATTGATTTTAAACAGGTTGTAATTGATATAAAACAGGTTGTAATTGATATTGGTGGTAAAACAGGTTGTAATTGATATTGATGGTAGAACAGGTTGTAATTGATATTGGTGGTAGAACAGGTTGTAATTGATATTGGTGGTAGAACAGGTTGTAATTGATATAAAACAGGTTGTAATTGATATTGGTGGTAGAACAGGTTGTAATTGATATTGATATAAAACAGGTTGTAATTGATATTGATATAAAACAGGTTGTAATTGATATTGATATAAAACAGGTTGTAATTGATATTGGTGGTAAAACAGGTTGTAATTGATATTGATATAAAACAGGTTGTAATTGATATTGGTGGTAAAACAGGTTGTAATTTATATTGATGGTAGAACAGGTTGTAATTGATATAAAACAGGTTGTAATTTATATTGATGGTAGAACAGGTTGTAATTGATATAAAACAGGTTGTAATTGATATAAAACAGGTTGTCATTGATATAAAACAGGTTGTAATTGATATATAACAGGCTGTAAAACAGGTTGTAATTGATATAAAACAGGTTGTAATTGATATATAACAGGCTGTAAAACAGGCTGTAATTGATATAAAACAGGTTGTAATTGATATTGGTGGTAGAACAGGTTGTAATTGATATAAAACAGGTTGTAATTGATATTGATGGTAGAACAGGTTGTAATTGATATTGATGGTAGAACAGGTTGTAATTGATATTGGTGGTAGAACAGGTTGTAATTGATATAAAACAGGTTGTAATTGATATAGAACAGGTTGTAATTGATATAAAACAGGTTGTAATTGATATAAAACAGGTTGTGATTGATATAAAACAGGTTGTAATTGATATAAAACAGGTTGTAATTGATATAAAACAGGTTGTAATTGATATAAAACAGGTTGTAATTGATATAAAACATGTTGTAATTAATATAAAACAGGTTGTAATTGATATTGATGGTAAAACAGGTTGTAATTGATATAAAACAGGTTGTAATTGATATAAAACAGGTTGTAATTGATATTGGTGGTAGAACAGGTTGTAATTGATATAAAACAGGTTGTAATTGATATATAACAGGCTGTAAAACAGGTTGTAATTGATATAAAACAGGTTGTAATTGATATATAAAGGCTGTAAAACAGGCTGTAATTGATATAAAACAGGTTGTAATTGATATTGATGGTAAAACAGGTTGTAATTGATATATAACAGGTTGTAATTGATATTGGTGGTAGAACAGGTTGTAATTGATATAAAACAGGTTGTAATTGATATTGGTGGTAAAACAGGTTGTAATTGATATTGGTGGTAGAACAGGTTGTAATTGATATTGGTGGTAAAACAGGTTGTAATTGATATTGGTGGTAAAACAGGTTGTAATTGATATTGGTGGTGGAACAGGTTGTAATTGATATAAAACAGGTTGTAATTGATATAAAACAGGTTGTAATTGATATAAAACAGGTTGTAATTGATATATAACAGGCTGTAAAACAGGTTGTAATTGATATAAAACAGGTTGTAATTGATATATAACAGGCTGTAAAACAGGCTGTAATTGATATAAAACAGGTTGTAATTGATATTGGTGGTAGAACAGGTTGTAATTGATATAAAACAGGTTGTAATTGATATTGATGGTAGAACAGGTTGTAATTGATATTGATGGTAGAACAGGTTGTAATTGATATTGATGGTAGAACAGGTTGTAATTGATATTAAACAGGTTGTAATTGATATAGAACAGGTTGTAATTGATATAAAACAGGTTGTAATTGATATAAAACAGGTTGTAATTGATATTGGTGGTAGAACAGGTTGTAATTGATATTGATGGTAGAACAGGTTGTAATTGATATTAAACAGGTTGTAATTGATATAAAACAGGTTGTAATTGATATTAAACAGGTTGTAATTGATATTAAACAGGTTGTAATTGATATAAAACAGGTTGTAATTGATATAAAACAGGTTGTAATTGATATTGGTGGTAAAACAGGTTGTAATTGATATTGATGGTAGAACAGGTTGTAATTGATATTGGTGGTAAAACAGGTTGTAATTGATATTAAACAGGTTGTAATTGATATTGGTGGTAGAACAGGTTGTAATTGATATTAAACAGGTTGTAATTGATATAAAACAGGTTGTAATTGATATTGGTGGTAGAACAGGTTGTAATTGATATTAAACAGGTTGTAATTGATATTGGTGGTAGAACAGGTTGTAATTGATATTAAACAGGTTGTAATTGATATTGGTGGTAAAACAGGTTGTAATTGATATTGATGGTAGAACAGGTTGTAATTGATATTGGTGGTAGAACAGGTTGTAATTGATATTGGTGGTAGAACAGGTTGTAATTGATATAAAACAGGTTGTAATTGATATTGGTGGTAGAACAGGTTGTAATTGATATTGATATAAAACAGGTTGTAATTGATATTGATATAAAACAGGTTGTAATTGATATTGATATAAAACAGGTTGTAATTGATATTGGTGGTAAAACAGGTTGTAATTGATATTGATGGTAAAACAGGTTGTAATTGATATTGGTGGTAAAACAGGTTGTAATTTATATAGATGGTAGAACAGGTTGTAATTGATATAAAACAGGTTGTAATTGATATAAAACAGGTTGTAATTGATATAAAACAGGTTGTAATTGATATATAACAGGCTGTAAAACAGGTTGTAATTGATATAAAACAGGTTGTAATTGATATATAACAGGCTGTAAAACAGGCTGTAATTGATATAAAACAGGTTGTAATTGATATTGGTGGTAGAACAGGTTGTAATTGATATAAAACAGGTTGTAATTGATATTGATGGTAGAACAGGTTGTAATTGATATTGATGGTAGAACAGGTTGTAATTGATATTGGTGGTAGAACAGGTTGTAATTGATATAAAACAGGTTGTAATTGATATAGAACAGGTTGTAATTGATATTGGTGGTAGAACAGGTTGTAATTGATATAAAACAGGTTGTAATTGATATAGAACAGGTTGTAATTGATATAAAACAGGTTGTAATTGATATAAAACAGGTTGTGATTGATATAAAACAGGTTGTAATTGATATAAAACAGGTTGTAATTGATATAAAACAGGTTGTAATTGATATAAAACAGGTTGTAATTAATATAAAACAGGTTGTAATTGATATTGATGGTAAAACAGGTTGTAATTGATATAAAACAGGTTGTAATTGATATAAAACAGGTTGTAATTGATATTGGTGGTAGAACAGGTTGTAATTGATATAAAACAGGTTGTAATTGATATATAACAGGCTGTAAAACAGGTTGTAATTGATATAAAACAGGTTGTAATTGATATATAACAGGCTGTAAAACAGGCTGTAATTGATATAAAACAGGTTGTAATTGATATTGATGGTAAAACAGGTTGTAATTGATATATAACAGGTTGTAATTGATATTGGTGGTAGAACAGGTTGTAATTGATATAAAACAGGTTGTAATTGATATTGGTGGTAAAACAGGTTGTAATTGATATTGGTGGTAGAACAGGTTGTAATTGATATTGGTGGTAAAACAGGTTGTAATTGATATTGGTGGTAAAACAGGTTGTAATTGATATTGGTGGTAGAACAGGTTGTAATTGATATAAAACAGGTTGTAATTGATATAAAACAGGTTGTAATTGATATAAAACAGGTTGTAATTGATATTGGTGGTAGAACAGGTTGTAATTGATATTGATATAAAACAGGTTGTAATTGATATTGGTGGTAAAACAGGTTGTAATTGATATTGATGGTAGAACAGGTTGTAATTGATGTAAAACGGGTTGTAATTGATGTAAAACAGGTTGTAATTGATGTAAAACAGGTTGTAATTGATATTGGTGGTAGAACAGGTTGTAATTGATATTGGTGGTAGAACAGGTTGTAATTGATATTGATATAAAACAGGTTGTAATTTATATTGATGGTAGAACAGGTTGTAATTGATATAAAACAGGTTGTAATTGATGTAAAACAGGTTGTAATTGATGTAAAACAGGTTGTAATTGATATTGATGGTAGAACAGGTTGTAATTGATATAAAACAGGTTGTAATTGATATTGATGGTAGAACAGGTTGTAATTGATATTGGTGGTAGAACAGGGTGTAATTGATATAAAACAGGTTGTAATTGATATTGGTGGTAAAACAGGTTGTAATTGATATTGGTGGTAGAACAGGTTGTAATTGATATTGATGGTAAAACAGGTTGTAATTGATATAAAACAGGTTGTAATTGATATTGATATAAACAGGTTGTAATTGATATTGGTGGTAGAACAGGTTGTAATTGATATTGATGGTAAAACAGGTTGTAATTGATATAAAACAGGTTGTAATTGATATAAAACAGGTTGTAATTGATATTGATATAAAACAGGTTGTAATTGATATTGATGGTAAAACAGGTTGTAATTGATATTGGTGGTAGAACAGGTTGTAATTGATATTGATATAAAACAGGTTGTAATTGATATTGGTGGTAGAACAGGTTGTAATTGATATTGGTGGTAGAACAGGTTGTAATTGATATAAAACAGGTTGTAATTGATATAAAACAGGTTGTAATTGATATTGGTGGTAGAACAGGTTGTAATTGATATAGAACAGGTTGTAATTGATATTGATATAAAACAGGTTGTAATTGATATAAAACAGGTTATAATTGATATTGGTGGTAGAACAGGTTGTAATTGATAATTGTGGTAGAACAGGTTGTAATTGATATAAAACAGGTTGTAATTGATATTGATGGTAGAAGTGGAGATCAGTTTATGAATTGCCTGGCTGGGCTGTGGGACAGTGGAGATTAGTTGATGAATTACCTGGCTGGGCTGTGGGACAGTGGAGATTAGTTGATGAATTACCTGGCTGGGCTGTGGGACAGTGGAGATTAGTTGATGAATTACCTGGCTGGGCTGTGGGACATGGAGATGAGTTTATAAATTACCTGGCTGGGCTGTGGGACAGTGGAGATTAGTTTATGAATTGCCTGGCAGGGCTGTGGGACAGTGGAGATTAGTTAATAAATTGATGGGATCATCATGAAGAACTAACAGCTATTACCCAGGGATCATCACGAAGAACTAACAGCCATTACCCAGGGATCATCACGAAGAACTAACAGCCATTACCCAGGGATCATCATGAAGAACTAACAGCTATTACCCAGGGATCATCATGAAGAACTAACAGCTATTACCCAGGGATCATCATGAAGAACTAACAGATATTACCCAGGGATTATCATGAAGAACTAACAGCCATTACCCAGGGATTATCATGAAGAACTAACAGATATTACCCAGGGATCATCATGAAGAACTAACAGATATTACCCAGGGATCATCATGAAGAACTAACAGCCATTACCCAGGGATCATCATGAAGAACTAACAGATATTACCCAGGGATTATCATGAAGAACTAACATCCATTACCCAGGGATCATCATGAAGAACTAACAGATATTACCCAGGGATCATCATGAAGAACTAACAGCCATTACCCAGGGATCATCATGAAGAACTAACAGATATTACCCAGGGATCATCATGAAGAACTAACAGATATTACCCAGGGATTATCATGAAGAACTAACAGATATTACCCAGGGATCATCATGAAGAACTAACAGCCATTACCCAGGGATCATCATGAAGAACTAACAGATATTACCCAGGGATCATCATGAAGAACTAACAGCCATTACCCAGGGATCATCATGAAGAACTAACAGCTATTACCCAGGGATCATCACGAAGAACTAACAGCTATTACCCAGGGATCATCACGAAGAACTAACAGATATTACCCAGGGATCATCATGAAGAACTAACAGCCATTACCCAGGGATCATCATGAAGAACTAACAGCTATTACCCAGGGATCATCATGAAGAACTAACAGCCATTACCCAGGGATCATCATGAAGAACTAACAGCCATTACCCAGGGATCATCATGTGCAAGTACTGGTTAAGGAGTTCAGTTTCAATATTTTTTACGGGGGTCGAGGTGAGGAGGAGGATTATTTAAGATGCTGTTTAAGATGTTTTCGGAAGATGGGCGAGGCCTCTGTTGTCCTAGCTTCAGGGGGAAGCGTGTCTCATCATTGGGGTGCCATGACAGAGAAGAGCTTGGACTGGGCTGAGCGGAGATCCACACTCCCGTAAGGGTGGGAGGGCCAAGAGACCTGAGGTGGCAGAGCAGAGTGCTCAGGTTGGGGTGTAGGGTTTGAGCATAGCCTGAAAGTAGGGAGGGGCAGTTCCTCTTGCTGCTCTGTAGGCAAGTATTGTTACCTGCGCTACTTCCTGTGTGAGGGTAGGTCGTAATCTACGGACGTTGTAGACCACGACCCTGCAGGAGCGAGTCACTGATTTGACGTTTGCAGAGAACGTCAGGGTGTCGAGGTCGACATCCAAGTCGGTCACCTCAGAGATACTACATGTCTTTATCGTGATGGAGAAGTCTATGAACGGGCAGGCCTTTCCTGGAGGAAGAGCAGCTCTGACTTCTCGAGGTTGAGTTTGGAGGTGGCCGACATCCAAGTTTCCAGGCACGCAGAGATACTACATGTCTTTATCGGGGTGTCAGAAGGGAGGGAAGGAGAAAAGTAGTTGAGTTTCATCCTCATAGCAGTGATAGGAGAGACCATGTGAGCATATGACAGAGCTGAGTGACTTGGTGTATAGACCGAAGAAGAAAGGGCCTAGAACCAAGCCCTGGGGGACACCGGTAGCGAGAGTACGTAGTGCAGACACAGATCCTCTCCACGTCACCTGGTAGGAGTGGCCTGTCAGGTAGGATTCAAGAGTGTTTCAGAGCCTGAGATGCCCAGTCCTGAGAGGATGGAGAGGAGGATCTGATAGAGACTGAGACGCCCAGTCCTGAGAGGATTCAAGAGTGTTTCAGAGCCTGAGACACCCAGTCCTGAGAGGATTCAAGAGTGTTTCAGAGCCCGAGACGCCCAGTCCTGAGAGGATTCAAGAGTGTTTCAGAGCCCGAGACGCCCAGTCCTGAGAGGATTCAAGAGTGTTTCAGAGCCTGAGACGCCCAGTCCTGAGAGGATGGGGAGGAGGATCTGATAGAGACTGAGACGCCCAGTCCTGAGAGAGTGGAGAGGAGGATCTGATAGAGCCTGAGATGCCCAGTCCTGAGAGGATGGAGAGGAGGATCTGATAGAGACTGAGACACCCAGTCCTGAGAGGGTGGAGAGGAGGATCTGATAGAGACTGAGACACCCAGCCCTAAGAGGATGGAGAGGAGGATCTGATGATTCATAGTGTTGAAAGCAGCAGATAGATCTAGGAGGATGAGAACAGAGAGAGAGAGTCAACTGCTTTGGTAGTCTCCAGTCCTGAGAGGATGGAGAGGAGGATCTGATGATTCATAGTGTTGAAAGCAGCAGATAGATCTAGGAGGATGAGAACAGAGAGAGAGAGAGTCAACTGCTTTGGTAGTCTCCAGGACACAGAGATGAGCAGCCTCGGTTGATTGACACGCCTTGATGTCCGTCTGACTGGTTAGAGTCAGGAAGATCGTTCTCGGAGAGAGGAAAACGAAAAAGTTGATCAGTGACAGAACGTCTGTAGTTTATTAACGTCAGATGACTGGAGTTTTTTGGTTTCTCTTGAGGAGGGGAGCGACTCGGGCCATTTTGAAGTCAGAGGGGACGCGGCCAGTGTTCAGGGATGAGTTGAGGAGGGAAGTGAGGAATGGAAGAATGTCTCCAGAGATGGTCTGTAGAAGGGAGGAGGGGATGGAGGAGGGGATGAGGGAGGGAGGAGGGGATGGGGTCAAGCGGGCAGGTTTTTGGGCAGCCAGACCTCACTAGTCGCAGGATTTAATCTGTAGAGAGAGGGGAGAAAGAGGTCAAGGCGTAGGGTAGATCTGTGTGAGTGAGACCAGTGGACTCAATAGGCTGAGTGGATGGGACCAGTGGACTCAATAGGCTGAGTGGATGAGACCAGTGGACTCAATAGGCTGAGTGAATGAGACCAGTGGACTCAATAGGCTGAGTGGATGAGACCAGTGGACTCAATAGGCTGAGTGGATGAGACCAGTAAACTCAATAGGCTGAGTGGATGAGACCTGTGGACTCAATAGGCTGAGTGGATGAGACCAGTGGACTCAACAGGCTGAGCGGATGAGTAGTGGATGTCGTCAAAGTTGTTGAGAGAGAGTTTGCGGTGGTGCATGACCATCTGGGTATGTGCTGAGTGGTTAGGGGTTGGAGGAAAGAGAGACCGAAAAGGAAACAAAAGTAGTGATTAGAGACCTGAAGGGAGGATGCAGTGAGATTAGTAGGAGAACAGCCTCTAGTAAAGATGAGGTCCAGCATATTGCCTTGCTTGTGAGTGGGAGGAGACTGGGAAAGTGGGAGGTGACTGTGAAAGTGGGAGGAGACTGGGAAAGTGGGAAGAGACTTGGAAAGTGGGAGGTGATTGGGAAAGTGGGAGGAGACTGGGAAAGTGGGAGGAGACTGGGAAAGAAAGTGGGAGGAGACTGGGAAAGTGGGAGGAGACTGGGAAAGTGGGAGGTGATTGCGAAAGGGTGAGGTCAAAAGAGACAAGTAGGGGAATGAGAGAGTTGGAAATAAATTAATTGAAGGCAGATGTCGGGAGGTTGAAGTCGCCAAGTACGAAGAGCGGTGAGCCATCGACAGGAAATTAGCTCAAGGTCTCAAGATAATTGAGGAACTCTCCAAGGGCACCTGGTAGATGACAATGTTAAGCTTGAGTGGAAAAGTGACAGCATGGAATTCAAATGTGGAGATGGACAGGTGAGGGAGAGGGAAAAAAGAGAAAATATCCACTTAGGAGAAATGTGTAGCCCTGTACCACCACCAGTGTTCTCTGGGGTCATCCATGTCTCCATCAGGGCCAAAATGTCAAGGGACTGTAGGGCAGCATATAGGCTGAGATTAATTTAGTGTTCTTGAACAGCAGATCCGCAGTTCCAAACAATGCCAGAAATCCGGAATTCCACGCAGGGAACACTAAACCAGAGATCCGGAATTCCACGCAGGGAACACAAAACCAGAGATCTGGAATTCCACGCAGGGAACACTAAACCAGAGATCCGGAATTCCACACAGGGAACACTAAACCAGAGATCCGGAATTCCACGCAGGGAACACTACACCAGAGATCCGGAATTCCACGCAGGGAACACTAAACCAGAGATCTGGAATTCCACGCAGGGAACACTAAACCAGAGATCCGGAATTCCACGCAGGGAACAATAAACCAGAGATCTGGAATTCCACACAGGGAACACCAATCAACAGAATCAATCAATCAACTACCGGCAATCAACAGAATCAATCAACTACCGGCAATCAACAAAATCAATCAACTACTGTCAATCAACAAAATCAATCAACTACCGGCAATCAACAAAATCAATCAATCAACTACCGGCAATCAACAAAATCAATCAACTACCGGCAATCAACAGAATCAATCAATCAACTACCGGCAATCAACAAAATCAATCAATCAACTACCGGCAATCAACAAAATCAATCAACTACCGGCAATCAACAAAATCAATCAACTACCGGCAATCAACAGAATCAATCAATCAACTACCGGCAATCAACAGAATCAATCAACTACCGGCAATCAACAAAATCAATCAACTACCGGCAATCAACAAAATCAATCAACTACCGGCAATCAACAAAATCAATCAACTACCGGCAATCAACAAAATCAATCAATCAACTACCGGCAATCAACAAAATCAATCAACTACCGGCAATCAACAAAATCAATCAACTACCGGCAATCAACAGAATCAATCAATCAACTACCGGCAATCAACAAAATCAATCAATCAACTACCGGCAATCAACAAAATCAATCAATCAACTACCGGCAATCAACAGAATCAATCAACTACCGGCAATCAACAGAATCAATCAATCAACTACCGGCAATCAACAGAATCAATCAACTACCGGCAATCAACAGAATCAATCAATCAACTACCGGCAATCAACAGAATCAATCAACTACCGGCAATCAACAGAATCAATCAACTACCGGCAATCAACAAAATCAATCAATCAACTACCGGCAATCAACAATCAATCAATCAACTACCGGCAATCAACAAAATCAATCAACTACCGGCAATCAACAGAATCAATCAATCAACTACCGGCAATCAACAGAATCAATCAATCAACTACCGGCAATCAACAAAATCAATCAACTACCGGCAATCAACAGAATCAATCAATCAACTACCGGCAATCAACAAAATCAATCAATCAACTACCGGCAATCAACAAAATCAATCAATCAACTACCGGCAATCAACAAAATCAATCAATCAACTACCGGCAATCAACAAAATCAATCAATCAACTACCGGCAATCAACAAAATCAATCAACTACCGGCAATCAACAATCAATCAATCAACTACCGGCAATCAACAGAATCAATCAATCAACTACCGGCAATCAACAGAATCAATCAATCAACTACCGGCAATCAACAGAATCAATCAATCAACTACCGGCAATCAACAGAATCAATCAATCAAATACCGGCAATCAACAGAATCAATCAACTACCGGCAATCAACAAAATCAATCAACTACCGGCAATCAACAGAATCAATCAATCAACTACCGGCAATCAACAGAATCAATCAACTACCGGCAATCAACAAAATCAATCAACTACCGGCAATCAACAGAATCAATCAATCAACTACCGGCAATCAACAATCAATCAATCAACTACCGGCAATCAACAATAAATCAATCAACTACCGGCAATCAACAAAATCAATCATCTACCGGCAATCAACAGAATCAATCAATCAACTACCGGCAATCAACAAAATCAATCAACTACCGGCAATCAACAGAATCCAAATGTACAGTTGAGACGATGTTGAGACGATCTAGTCCGGAGTAAACAGTTTTATGTTGAGGGATCTAGTCCGGAGTAAACAGTTTTATGTTGAGACGATGTTGAGACGATCTAGTCCGGAGTAAACAGTTTTATGTTGAGACGATCTAGTCCGGAGTAAACAGTTTTATGTTGAGACGATCTAGTCCGGAGTAAACAGTTTTATGTTGAGGGATCTAGTCCGGAGTAAACCGTTTTATGTTGAGGGATCTAGTCCGGAGTAAACAGTTTTATGTTGAGGGATCTAGTCCGGAGTAAACAGTTATGTTGAGACGATCTAGTCCGGAGTAAACAGTTATGTTGAGACGATCTAGTCCGGAGTAAACAGTTTTATGTTGAGACGATCTAGTCCGGAGTAAACAGTTTTATGTTGAGACGATCTAGTCCGGAGTAAACAGTTTTATGTTGAGACGATCTAGTCCGGAGTAAACAGTTTTATGTTGAGACGATGTTGAGACGATCTAGTCCGGAGTAAACAGTTATGTTGAGACGATCTAGTCCGGAGTAAACAGTTATGTTGAGGGATCTAGTCCGGAGTAAACAGTTATGTTGAGGGATCTAGTCCGGAGTAAACAGTTATGTTGAGGGATCTAGTCCGGAGTAAACAGTTTTATGTTGAGACGATCTAGTCCGGAGTAAACAGTTTTATGTTGAGACGATCTAGTCTGGAGTAAACAGTTTTATGATGAGACGATCTAGTCCGGAGTAAACAGTTATGTTGAGACGATCTAGTCCGGAGTAAACAGTTTTATGATGAGACGATGTTGAGACGATCTAGTCCAGAGTAAACAGTTTTATGATGAGACGATCTAGTCCGGAATAAACAGTTTTATGTTGAGACGATCTAGTCCGGAGTAAACAGTTTTATGTTGAGACGATGTTGAGACGATCTAGTCCGGAGTAAACAGTTATGTTGAGGGATCTAGTCCGGAGTAAACAGTTATGTTGAGACAATCTAGTCCAGAGTAAACAGTTATGTTGAGACGATGTTGAGACGATCTAGTCCGGAGTAAACAGTTTTATGTTGAGACGATCTAGTCCGGAGTAAACAGTTATGTTGAGACGATCTAGTCCGGAGTAAACAGTTATGTTGAGACAATCTAGTCCAGAGTAAACAGTGTTATAATTTGGAGCTTTAATTTAGGTCTCTCTGTTTAACCAAATACTCTGTTTGTCTTTGGCAGGAGAGAGACCAGACTCTCACTCTGACAGCGGGAAGAGTCCTTCAGAGGAACCAGACTCAGAGACGCCCAAACCAGCGAGACGACACCACTGCTCCCAGTGTAATAAGAGTTTTAAGTGGTTATGGAAGCTGAAAGAGCATGACAGAATACACACAGGAGAAAAGCCTTACCACTGCTCCCAGTGTGGAAAAGGTTTTACCAACTTAGGGAACCTAAAAAAACATGCAAAATTACACACCGGAGAGAAGCCTTTCCAATGCTCCCAGTGTGGGAAGGGTTTTACACGGCTAGGGAACCTGAAGGACCATAAAAGAGTACACACAGGAGAGAAACCTTTCCAATGCTCCCAGTGTGGAAATGGGTTTACTCAGTTAGGGAACCTGAAAAGGCATGAGAGAACCCACACAGGAGAGAGAACTTTCCAATGTTCCCAGTGTGGAAAGAGTTTCACACACTATGGAGCCTGAAAGAACATCAAATAGTTCACACAGGAGAGAAACCTTTCCAATGCTCCCAGTGTGGAAAGGGTTTTATTCTGTTAGGGAACTTGAAGAAGCATGAGCGAACACACAGAGGAGAGAAGCTTTTCCAATGTTCCCAGTGTGGAAAGAGTTTTACACGGCTAGGGAGCCTGAAAGCTCATGAAAGGATACACACAGGGGAGACATCTTACAATTGCTCTCTGTGTGGAAAGAAATTTACCAAGTTAAAGAACCTAAAAAAACATGTAAAATTACACACAGGAGAGAAACCTTTCCAATGCACCCAATGTGGAAAGAGCTTTACACGGTTGGGAAACCTGAAGGATCATAAAAGAATACACACAGGAGAGAAGCCTTTCCAATGTTCCCAGTGTGGAAGGAGTTTTACACGGCTAGGAAACCTGAAGGACCATCAAATAATGCACACAGGAGAGAAGCCTTTCCAATGTTCCCAGTGTGGAAGTGGTTTTACCCAGTTAGGGAACTTGAAAAGGCATGAGAGAACCCACACAGGACAGAGAACTTTCCAATGTTCCCAGTGTGGAAAGAGTTTTACAGTTAGGGAGCCTGAAAGAACATAAAATAGTTCACACAGGAGAGAAACCTTTCCAATGCTCCCAGTGTGGAAAGTTTTTACCCTGTTAGGGAACTTGAAAAAGCACGAGAGAATACACACAGGAGAAGCCGTTCCAATGTTCCCAGTGTGGAAATAGTTTTAAAAGTTTAGGGAGCCTGAAGGAGCATGAAAGAACACACACAGGGGAGACATCTTACCATTGCTCTATGTGTGGAAAGGATTTTACCAAGTTAGGGAACCTAAAAAAACATATACAATTACACACAGGAGAGAAACCTTTCCAATGCACCCAGTGTGGGAAGGGTTTTACACGGTTAGGGAATCTGAAGGACCATAAATTAATACACACAGGCGAGAAGCCTTTCCAATGTTCCCAGTGTGGAAAGGGTTTTACCCAGATAGGGAACCTGAAAAGGCATGAGAGAACCCACACAGTCTTAACAATGACCCCAGGAGTTGGAACCAGTTCAGAAAACAGAACAGAAAACCGCAAAAAACAATGTTTTATTGAGGAACAGAAACAGAACTGGGAAAGAAAGTGATCTCTTCTCTCCTGCGTTCTGGAACAGAAGCATTATTTTAAAAGTATGGTAACCGGTTAATAACGTTCTTTTAAAGTAACTGTCCTGTGAAAATCTAACTTTTTAAAGTTAATCCTCTCCGAACTCATATCCAAATAATGTTTTTGACTCGTCCGATTCTCGTATTTGAGACCAAAGCATAAATTACAGATGAACTGGCCAATCAACGGTCTTGAGGAGAATGAGCTGGCCAATCCACGGTCTACTCGTGTTATTTTTTGTGACCGGTATACGCCCACAACATTCTATTAGGAAGGCGTTCTTAATGTTTTGTCCACTCTGTGTTCCTCTGCATGATGTATTGTTACACCGCATAGGAGCAGTATAGACCTAGTCTGTTCATTATATACATCTACATGATGTATTGTTACACCGCATAGGAGCAGTATAGACCTAGTCTGTTCATTATATACATCTACATGATGTATTGTTACACCATGTAGGAGCAGTATAGACCTAGTCTGTTCATTATATACATCTACATGATGTATTGTTACACCATGTAGGAGCAGTATAGACCTAGTCTGTTCATTATATACATCTACATGATGTTAAACCATGTAGGAGCAGTATAGACCTAGTCTGTTCATTATATACATCTACATGATGTTACACCATGTAGGAGCAGTATAGACCTAGTCTGTTCATTATATACATCTACATGATGTATTGTTACACCATGTAGGAGCAGTATAGACCTAGTCTGTTCATTATATACATCTACATGATGTATTGTTACATCATGTAGGAGCAGTATAGACCTAGTCTGTTCATTATATACATCTACATGATGTATTGTTACACCATGTAGGAGCAGTATAGACCTAGTCTGTTCATTATATACATCTACATGATGTATTGTTACACCATGTAGGAGCAGTATAGACCTAGTCTGTTCATTATATACATCTACATGATGTATTGTTACACCGTGTAGGAGCAGTATAGACCTAGTCTGTTCATTATATACATCTACATGATATTACACCGTGTAGGAGCAGTATAGACCTAGTCTGGTCATTATATACATCTACATGATGTATTGTTACACCATGTAGGAGCAGTATAGACCTAGTCTGTTCATTATATACATCTACATGATGTATTGTTACACCGTGTAGGAGCAGTATAGACCTAGTCTGTTCATTATATACATCTACATGATGTTACACCATGTAGGAGCAGTATAGACCTAGTCTGTTCATTATATACATCTACATGATGTTACACCATGTAGGAGCAGTATAGACCTAGTCTGTTCATTATATACATCTACATGATGTATTGTTACACCATGTAGGAGCAGTATAGACCAAGTCTGTTCATTATATATTTGTTAATCCGATCTGTTTGACTGAATTAATTATATTTATTATTATTATTAATTATATATAACATTAATAAGACGTTGCCTTAAATGCAGATGTGTAGAAGATGTTTGTTTTAAATCATAAAATAAATCTGCACTAATCACTTGCTTCTCTTTATATGCCTCAATATAATATTGTTAGCTAATGAATTAAATGAATGAAAAATAAAGTGTTTTGTTGTTGTCAACTTCCGGGTCAGTAGCATCAGTCAAACCTTACACACAGACAGACAGACAGACAGACAGACAGACAGACAAGTGCCTGATATACTATCTCTGATAAGCAGGAAAGTGCTAAGAATAGATATATATATATATATTAATTTATTAATATATGTAGCCTTAGAAATAAGGTTCAGGAAATCAATAACTTCAGATTAACATCGGATAACGTTCATATACTGGCCACCTCTGAAACTCACTTAGATATTTCCTCTGAAACAGCAGGAGCAATACAGGGATATAACATCTACAGAAAAGACAGGAATGCCAATGGGGGAGGTGTTGCTGTTTACAATGGGGGAGGTGGTGCTGTTGTCAATGGGGGAGGTGTTGCTGTTTACAATGGGGGAGGTGGTGCTGTATACAATGGGGGAGGTGGTGCTGTATACAATGGGGAGGTGGTGCTGTATACAATGGGGGAGGTGGTGCTGTATACAATGGGGGAGGTGGTGCTGTTTTACAATGGGGAGGTGGTGCTGTATACAATGGGGAGGTGGGGCTGTATACAATGGGGAGGTGGTGCTGTATACAATGGGGGAGGTGGTGCTGTATACAATGGGGGAGGTGGTGCTGTATACAATGGGGAGGTGGTGCTGTATACAATGGGGAGGTGGTGCTGTATACAATGGGGGAGGTGGTGCTGTATACAATGGGGAGGTGGTCAATGGGGAGGTGTTGCTGTATACAATGGGGAGGTGGTGCTGTGTACAATGGGGAGGTGGTGCTGTATACAATGGGGGAGGTGGTGCTGTATACAATGGGGAGGTGTTGCTGTATACAATGGGGGAGGTGTTGCTGTATACAATGGGGAGGTGGTGCTGTGTACAATGGGGAGGTGGTGCTGTATACAATGGGGAGGTGGTGCTGTATACAATGGGGGAGGTGGTGCTGTTTTACAATGGGGGAGGTGGTGCTGTATACAATGGGGGAGGTGGGGCTGTATACAATGGGGAGGTGGTGCTGTATACAATGGGGAGGTGGTGCTGTATACAATGGGGGGAGGTGGTGCTGTATACAATGGGGAGGTGTTGCTGTATACAATGGGGAGGTGGTGCTGTATACAATGGGGGAGGTGGTGCTGTATACAATGGGGAGGTGGTGCTGTATACAATGGGGAGGTGGTGCTGTGTACAATGGGGAGGTGTTGCTTTATACAATGGGGAGGTGGTGCTGTATACAATGGGGAGGTGGTGCTGTGTACAATGGGGGAGGTGTAGCTGTTTTACAATGGGGGAGGTGGTGCTGTATACAATGGGGGAGGTGGTGCTGTATACAATGGGGGAGGTGGTGCTGTATACAATGGGGGAGGTGGTGCTGTATACAATGGGGGAGGTGTACAATGGGGAGGTGGTGCTGTATACAATGGGGGAGGTGGTGCTGTATACAATGGGGGAGGTGGTGCTGTATACAATGGGGAGGTGGTGCTGTATACAATGGGGAGGTGGTGCTGTATACAATGGGGAGGTGGTGCTGTATACAATGCGGGAGGTGTTGCTGTATACAATGGGGGAGGTGGTGCTGTATACAATGGGGAGGTGTACAATGGGGAGGTGGTGCTGTATACAATGGGGAGGTGGTGCTGTATACAATGGGGGAGGTGTTGCTGTATACAATGGGGGAGGTGTTGCTGTTTACAATGGGGGAGGTGGTGCTGTATACAATGGGGAGGTGTACAATGGGGAGGTGGTGCTGTATAAAATGGGGGAGGTGTACAATGGGGAGGTGGTGCTGTATACAATGGGGGAGGTGGTGCTGTATACAATGGGGAGGTGGTGCTGTATACAATGGGGGAGGTGGTGCTGTATACAATGGGGAGGTGTTGCTGTATACAATGGGGGAGGTGGTGCTGTTTTACAATGGGGGAGGTGGTGCTGTATACAATGGGGGAGGTGGTGCTGTATACAATGGGGGAGGTGGTGCTGTTTACAATGGGGAGGTGGTGCTGTTTGTTCAGAGCCTATTCCTGCTTAGAAAGATCTCACATTAAATACTGTTGAATTGCTGTGGTTGCAAGTTCCCCTGCCTCATATAAAGCCTCTTTTTGCTAAAGGTCTATATGGGATATATATGGATTTATAGATATATACGACTATAGGCCACCAAGTGCTAAAGGTCTATATGGGATATTGATAGAGGAATTTTAGATTCCTCTATGCTTTAATTTCAAAACCAATTAGCACTCATTTCTAAATTCATTAATGAATTGTAAGTTCATTAATTATGCATGAAATAGATTGAGACCAGTCTTAAAAGCCAGGTAAAGAGCGTTTAATTCCAGAGAGTACTGAATGCTTACACACATTTCCACAGGTTATAAACTGAAAATGACGTCAGCGTTTTCCAAACGTTCCGTTTCACAAACAGAGGACCCCTCTTAACTCTCAAGCCTCCACGTTATCAGCACGAAGTCAAGGCCAGTCAGCATAAATCAACATTCCCGACCATTTGGAGATGGTCCGTTCCCACCACCTGGAGATTTGTACAACTGAATGAACGAAGGAACAGACCTATTATTGTTACTAACTCCTGACTACATTATATACAATTGGGAAAGGGAGCAAGAGGGATAACTCACATGTACCGTACATTATAGCATTTGGACTAGTCAGTTTCTGATTGGAATGTATACATAATTAGTCATTTCAACCCCTATTTTCCTCTATCAGATATATATGGATATATAGATATATATATACGGCTATAGGCCACCAAGTGCTAAAGGTCTATATGGGATATATATGGATATATATATGACTATAGGCCACCAAGTGCTAAAGGTCTATATGGGATATACATGGATATATAGTTATATATATATATGACTATAGGCCACCAAGTGCTAAAGGTCTATATGGGATATATATGGATATATATATATATATATATACGGCTATAGGCCACCAAGTGCTAAAGGTCTATATGGGATATATAGATATATATATATGACTATAGGCCACCAAGTGCTAAAGGTCTATATGGGATATATATGGATATATAGATATATATATATATATATACACTGCTATAGGCCACCAAGTGCTAAAGGTCTATATGGGATATATATAGATATATAGATATATATATATATGGCTATAGGCCACCAAGTGCTAAAGGTCTATATGGGATATATAGATATATATATATGACTATAGGCCACCAAGTGCTAAAGGTCTATATGGGATATATATGGATATATAGATATATATATAAGAGCGTCTGCTAAATGACTTAAATGTAAATGTAATGTAAATGTACATGACTATAGGCCACCAAGTGCTAAAGGTCTATATGGGATATATAGATATATATATATATACACGGCTATAGGCCACCAAGTGCTAAAGGTCTATATGGGATATATATAGATATATAGATATATATATATATGGCTATAGGCCACCAAGTGCTAAAGGTCTATATGGGATATATATATATACTGTGGGGCAAAAAAGTATTTAGTCAGCCACCAATTGTGCAAGTTCTCCCACTTAAAAAGATGAGAGAGGCCTGTAATGTTCATCATAGGTTCACTTCAACTATGACAGACAAAATGAGAGAGAAAAAAATCCAGAAAATCACATTTATTTGCAAATTATGGTGGAAAATAAGTATTTGGTCAATAACAAAAGTTTATCTCAATACTTTGTTATATACCCTTTGTTGGCAATGACAGAGGTCAAACGTTTTCTGTAAGTCTTCACAAGGTTTTCACACACTGTTGCTGGTATTTTGGCCCATTCCTCCATGCAGATCTCCTCTAGAGCAATGATGTTTTGGGGCTGAATCCTTTAGTGCCTTTTGGCAAACTTCAAGCGGGCTGTCATGTGCTTTTTACTGAGGAGTGGCTTCTGTCTGGCCACTCTACCAAAATAACGCCCTGATTGGTGGAGTGCTGCAGAGATGGTTGTACTTCTGGAAGGTTCTCCCAGCTCCACAGAGGAACTCTGGAGCTCTGTCAGAGTGACCTTCGGTGTCTTGGTCACCTCCCTGACCAAGGCCCTTCTCCCCTGATTTCTCAGTTTGGCCGAGCGACCATCTATAAGGAAGAGTCTTGGTTTGTTCCAAACGTCTTCCCTTTAAGAATGACAGGGACCGACCTGCAATGCTGCAGAAATGTTTTGGTACCCTTCCCCTGATCTGTGCCTCAACAAAATCCTGTCTCGGAGCTCTAAGGACAATTCCTTGAGACCTCATGACTTGGTTTTTGCTCTGACATGCACTGTAGCCTACACCTCCCGCTGCTGCTGGCCTTTGTAAATTCTGATGTTATGCTCCTATAGTTTCTGGTAATAGACTACACCAGTAGTCGTCAACTGTGGGACCTTATATAGACAGGTGTGTGTCTTACCAGTCCACTCCTTTGCATGGCCTGATGCCCCTAATCTGGGTAAACAGTCTCTTTAGGTAACAGTCCACTCCTTGTCATTACCAAAGAGACTGGCCTTTCAGCGATCTCAACTATGAGAGTATACGTGCCTACACACAGATTGTAACATGTAATAATCAACTAACAACTGATAAGTCAATTCCGCAATAAGAGTGAATAACAGGAAGAACCGAGCCGCAACAGGAACCGGAAGTGCTGACTGCTAAGGGAACAGAGTGGAGGATTTTAAGGGGACGTTTTTGGTACAAACTTCATTAAAGGAACATTTCTTTGGAAGACTGTTGTAGAGGGAGAAGAGTAGATAGACACAATATGTAGCTACAACACAGACTGCTATGTAAGGTTGAGTTAAAGGTTGAGTTAAAAGCTATAGCATGTAGCTACAACACAGACTGCTATGGGAGGTTGGGTGAAAGCTAGGATGTAGCTACAACACAGACTGCTATGTAAGGTTGAGTTAAAAGCTATAGCATGTAGCTACAACACAGACTGCTATGGAAGGTTGAGTTAAAAGCTATAGCATGTAGCTACAACACAGACTGCTATGGGAGGTTGAGTTAAAAGCTATAGATGTAGCTACAACACAGACTGCTATGGATGTAAAGCTAGCATGTAGCTACAACACAGACTGCTATGGAAGGTTGAGTTAAAAGCTATAGCATGTAGCTACAACACAGACTGCTATGTAAGGTTGAG